>NW_026606223.1:3820000-4007500 GCF_029834395.1 Sorex fumeus | reverse complement strand
GGTGGGATTTGAGAGCTGGTGACCCCTAGCCCCTGCCCCTCTATGGGCAGAGGGGTACTCAGTTCCAGCCTGTTGTTATCACACACAGTCATATCATCTGCACTGCCGTGTCTTGTTTTACTGTTTTATTTTTGTTTGGTGGACCACACCCAGCATACTCAGGGGTTATTTCTGAGTCTGGACTCAGGAATCACTCCTGGTGGGGCTCAGGGGACCAAGAGGTGCCAGAGATTGAACCCGGGTTGTCCACATGCAAGACAAATGCCTACCCCCCTGTAACTATTGCTCTGGCCACTGCCAGATATATTTTTCAAGGGATTTAGAAGTATCAATTTCAGTGTAAATTTTTGCTTTTTGTTTACTTCTTGGCTGGGGGCTGGGCCACACCCAGAGGTGATCAGGCTTCCTCTGGCTGTAATCCCTTCCTCAGGGGTTACTCCTGGTGCTGCTCAGGGGACCAGATTCAGTGCTGAAGATAAAACCACCACCCGCCATGTGCAAGGCAAACACCTTCACCCTGTACTATTTCACAAGCCCTTCCATGCGATATTTAAACAGTACAAGTCAGATAAAGACCCTGAAACACCTAGATTCAAGTTGCTGACCAAGCGTTTCATCATTCTTGGCTCTTCTCGTTTCTTTGGGGCAAGTCTAGGAAAAGCAAATTCTAACAAAATATCCTAGCAGCAGATTAGGGGAATAACCATTATATTTTGTTTGGGCTCCAACAAGGACTAAAAAGGAAAATAAGATTTTTTTTTATGAGTTAATTGAGTAGGAATTAGAGAAAGAAGAGAAAATGAATGAGTGCCTGTATTCATCAGTTTCTACAGAGGGTAAATATTCCAGAATTTCAATGATTGATACAGTCTTGAGCCCTGCTGACTCTGGACATGCCCAAGGGAAGCCATCTGCACCCTTATGAGCCTCCTGTTCTTAAAAAAAAATAGTTGTCAAGTGGCCTGTGATTGATCCAGTGAGAGGAAGGCTGTGGCGAGGCAATTGTGTCTGGAACCAGGCTTCCTGGAGGAGGTGGCTTTTGGCTGGTCCCATGAAGGCTGATGGTGTGGTGCCCTGAGCTCTGTCCAAGAGCACGCAGTGAAGCGATGTGGGGAAGGACAGCAGAGAGTGGCATCGTGGAGTGCAGGGATGAGGAGAAAAGTTCCCCATCCCAGAAAAATGACAAGGGTGGAGAGGAGGATGCTGGGAATTTCTTTTTTTTTTTTTAAATCTTCAGTGCATTAAAAAGGTGTCTGGTTCCAGTTTAGACTTTTTGTTTGTTTGTTTGCTTGTTTGTTTGTATTGGTTTGGGGGACACACCTTGCAGTGCTCAGGGCTTACTCCTGGCTCTGCACTGAGGGATCACTCCCGGGCAGGCCTTAGGGAACCATAAGTGGTGTTGGGACTTGAACCTGGGTCTGCAGGGTGTAAGCAAGAGCCTCCCCCAGGGAACTGTCTCTCTGGCTCCAACCCAGTTTAGATTTCTTTTTTTAAAAAATACACATTTATTTATTGTTTGAGAGCCCGGCAAGCTACCGAGAACAAGCTCCCCGTGATGTATTCGATATGCCAAACACAGTAACAACAAAGTCTCCAATGGAGACGTTACTGGGCCCGCTCGAGCAAATTGATGATCAACGGGAGGGCCTTATTTTACTTTACTTACTTTATTTGTTTACCTTGACTTTTGGGTCACACCCAGCGATGCTCAGGGGTTACTCTTGGTTCTACGCTCAGGAATTACTCCTGGTGGTGCTTGGGGGGACCCTATGGGATGTCGGGGATTGAACCTGGGTTGGCTGAGAGCAGGGCAAACGCCCTCCCCACTGTACTATCACTCCAGCCCCCAGTTTAGATCTTCTTGTTGTCTTGGAACTGAGCTGCTAGATTACAGAGAGGTGGAGTTTGGCACAGGTGGAAGTCTCCCAACCAATGAAGGGCAGCAAGTGTGACATCCTGATGCAGACTGTGCTGCCCATGGCCCCAGGAAGCGATGGAAAGAACCATCTAGAAGGGAGGGTTGTGTGCATTCCCGTGCGGTCTGTGGGAATGTATCTAGGTTGTGTCTGTGTTCACACATATGCAGGGCACATCCAGATATTTTACTGAGTCTTTGCAGCATGCCAGGGAACAAGGGACGGTTCATGATTAAAATCCAAATGAAGGTGGAAGAAGAGAAGATAATTAAAGGGGGTGAGAGAGAGCACTCGTGAGTGAGGAACGCCTGTGCAAGGCCCTGAGGTTGAGTGTCCGAACACGGTCACCCCTGCAAGGCCCCCAGAACACTGTTGTATGTCCCTCAAGCACCACTGGACCCAAGTACTGACATCTCCAGCCCGGTTGTTGAGTATCACTTTCTTATGTTGAGTACCATCTCCAGAGCATTGTTTGGGAGCATCCTCCAAATTTAAAAAAAAAATGTATTGGTTTTGGGCCACACCCAGCAGTGTTCAGGGCTTAAACCTGGCTCCGCACTCAAGGATCACTCCCGGTGGGCTCTTGTACTATGTCTCTGTGTCCCCTCACGATCACAAACACGATCATCCTGTTGTTCGTCGATTGCCTTGAGCAGGCACCAGTAACGTCTCCTTCGTCCTAGCCCTGTGAAATGCTCTTTCAGGGTTAGGAGAATGAGACCCATCATTGTTACTGGTATTTGGCATGTTGAGTACCCCACGGGGATCGGGGTCACTGGAGCTTAATCGATGGTCACTGGGTTAACTGATGACTTCTGCTTCTGGAAGGGTCTGGACGGGCCACAGGCAGAAATAATGCAGGAACAGCTCGCTTGTCCCAGGAAAAGCATGCTCTCCCCTGGCTAAGGGAGACGGCAGTGGGTGGCGTGGGTGCAGCTTCTAAAGGCTGGAGAGGTGGGTGAGAGTTTTTCCCCTGAAAGACAGAAGCAAAAACCTGGGTTTGGTGTTTTGTTGTTGTTGTTGTTTAAGCTGATTCCATAGAATATGTCAGGGTTTTTTTTTGTGTGTGTATATATGTCTTATTTAAAAAAAAAAAAAAGAATTGATACTTAAAAGCCCGGCACGCTGGAGCAATAGCACAGCGGTAGGGCATTTGCCTTGCATGTGTCCGGCCCAGCTGACCTGGGTTCGATTCCTCCACCCCTCTCGGAGAGCCCAGCAAGCTACCGAGAATATCTCGATATGCCAAACACAGTAACAAGTCTCAC
This sequence comes from Sorex fumeus, assembly GCF_029834395.1. Classification (NCBI taxonomy): domain Eukaryota; kingdom Metazoa; phylum Chordata; class Mammalia; order Eulipotyphla; family Soricidae; genus Sorex; species Sorex fumeus. The sequence goes on along the minus strand of NW_026606223.1, from coordinate 4,004,316 downwards.
AATGGAGACGTTACTGGGTCCGCTTGAGCAAATCGATGAATAATGGGAGGACAGTGCTACAGTGCTACTTAAAAGCATTTTCAGTCACAGAGGTGGAGGGGGATGGGGGGATGGGGTGGGGGTGGTGGGAGGGCTACTGGGATCATTGGTGGTGGAGAGTGGGCACTGGTGGAGGGATGGGTACTCGATTATTCTATGACTGAAACATAAGCACAAAAGTTTGTAAGTCTGTAACTGTATCTCACGGTGAGTCATTAAAAAATATATAAAAAATAAAAGAAAGTAGAAAACTAGAAAAAAAACTTTAAGCATTTTCAAAACGCATATCAAAAAGGGGAGTTTAGTGATGCAATTTAAGTTCAGAGTCAGGGCGGAAAGGTGCAAGGACTTGTGGAAAGTTCTAGAAAAAAAATGGTAGTCAAGACAAGGGCCCAGCTGAGCAGGTGTGACTAACTTTTTTTTAGAGAGAAGTATGGAGACTTTATCCATAGAAATAAGATCATATTTTGGAGGGATGCTGGGATGCCAGGGGGAGGAAGGGCAGTGGGAAGGGGTCTTGGGACAGGGACGAAGGGAAGTGGGTGTGATACTGAAATTATTCATGCACCCAAAGTTTAATTAGCAATATTGTAAAGCCCAGTACCACGGTAAAAGTGGTTAGAGAGAGAAAGAGTTGCGTGCTCTTCCAATGAGATTATTTTTAACTCAGAAGTTGAAGAGACTCTTTGTATGAGAAGAGAGAGAGAGAGAGAGAGAGAGAGAGAGAGAGAGAGAGAGAGAGAGAGGGACAGCCTTCAGCGTCTGTCCAAATGCAGGCTTTTAAGATATCTATTGATGGCAAATTTTGGCATCAATTCAAGAGCCAATGTCGGGGCTTTTCACCCGAGCCCCCAAGGTGCTCCAGGCCTGCCGCACTCCGGCACAGAATTCGCAGCCCCGGAGTCCGAGGGTTTGGTTGAGATTTGCTCTTGCTGACTCGTCACGGGGCACTGAGCCTTTGGGAAGGCGTTGTCCTCCCTGTCAGCTTTCAATCCTGAGTCTCGAGTCTTCCCATCTGGGGGCCAGGCTCGCCCCGCACCATCCTCTTCTCCCCACCTTCTCTGAGTCAGCGTGGGTCTCCCCTTTCCTGCCTCAGTTCAAGTCCCAGAACTCACCTCTACCTGGAGAGGAAGCCAAGAGCCTGGTTCTTCCCTGGATGCCTGGTGTGGCCTGGGCAGAGTGTCACCTGTCTCCACTCAGACAGGAAGTTCCCCCCACAAGAACCCCCACAAGCTCCCCACAAGCCCACCCACAAGCGCTCTCTCCTCTGTCACCCAGGTCAGGGAGGGCCATGCTGCCGGCCACACTCCCTCCCTCCCCCGTCCCACCCGCCGGCTGCTTCCAATCCCAGGAGGGAGGGCAACGTGCCCCTCAGTGTGGTCACAGAATCAGAATGCAAACAGTGCACACTTGAACCCTGTCACACAGAGACCCGTGTCACCAGGGGAAATGACAGCTCATCGCATTACCTCGATTCTCAGATCAGGCTAGTTCCCCACCCAGCTCAGGGCTCTAGATGCCATGGAAGAAAGGGCCACAGTGGCCCCTGTTTCTCCTTCCACAGTGCACTGGGCAGGGCACTGTTAGTGGACACCACAAAATCTGTAAAAGAAAATGCTCCCCTGAGGCTGGAGTGATAGCACAGCAGGTAAGGTATTTGCCTTGTACATGACTGACCTGGGTTCGATTCCCAGCATGTAATTCCTGAGTGCATGAGCCAGGAGTAACTGCCATGCATCGCTGGGTGTGACCCAAAAAGCAAGGAGAAAGAAAGGAAGGAAGGAAGAAAGAAAGAAAGAAAGAGAGAGAGAGAGAGAGAAAGAAAGAAAGAAAGAAAGAGAGGAAGAAAGAGAGGAAAGAAAGAAAGAGAAAGGAAGAAAGAAGGAAAGAGAGAGAGAAAGAAAGAAAGAGAGGAAAGAAAGAAAGAAAGAAAGAAAGAAAGAAAGAAAGAGAAGGAAAGAGAGAGAAAGAAAGAAAGAGAGAGGAAAGAAAGAGAAGGAAAGAAAGAGAAGGAAAGAAAGAGAGAAAGAAAGAAAGAGAAGGAAAGAAAGAGAGAAAGAAAGAAAGAAAGAAAGAGAAGGAAAGAAAGAGAGAGAGAAGGAAGGAAAGAAAGAAAGAAAGAAAGAAAGAGAGAGAGAAGGAAAGAAAGAAAGAAAGAAAGAAAGAAAGAAAGAAAGAAAGAAAGAGAGGAAAGAAAGAGAGGAAAGAAAGAGAAGGAAAGACAGAAAGAAAGAAAGAAAGAAAGAAAGAAAGAAAGAAAGAAAGAGAAAATGCTCCCCCATTACTCATTGGGGCCCTTTTGGTATTCCTTTCCTTTACCTTCCAACCAAGAGTAAGCTTGAAGGAACATCACTTTTCCAACCAGATCATTTCGGTTATGCCTCCTTGTCGTTCCTCAGATCGACGTCACCACTCTAAAGCAGCCACAGTGGCTCTCCCTCTAATCTGTTTCGTCTAAACAGAAATGCCAACGATCATACCAAGAAGGCCAAAGAGCCAGTATGGGCTTTCCCGCTTTGCTCAGACAGCCTTGCTGATTAGATGGTCTTACCTCACTCAGTGAAAAACGTTGCTCCAGCTTCGCCTGACATTTGCTGCATAAAACCCTCTGTTCGCTGTGGTGGCCAGCGTTGAGTTCCGCGGTGCCGTGGAGGCAAAGCCCCACTCACGTCCTCTCCCATCGGAAGCCACAGTTCAAACCCTGAGCAACCTCTTTGGAATCCAACTTCAAATATTAGCGCATTAGCTGGCAATCTCCCCATTAATACCAGTTATAAGTTACCGAAGACTTTCATTTTCCCCAAAACAATAGCTAGATAAATAAAGCTGAAGTTTTAAATAAAATCGGGCCCAAGCTACTCATCCACCGAATCCAACATGATTATATTATTGATAAAGAGCCAGGACCTTATTTTACGCTGTGTAATCCCCATAGCTCAGAATTAGCGGACGCGGATGGTGCTGCCTGAGGGGAAGTGTGGCGTTAACCAAACGGATGTTTATGAATTTTCTAATTGCCAAGGGACACGCAGGAGGACGTGGAGCAGGGGAGCGGGAGCATAGTAGGAGCTCAAGAAATGTTTGTCTCCTGGTTGATTGAGTAAACAGATGGCTGAGCGGCTACACACCCAAGTGGTGAGTCACAGGGAGCCCCCGCTGGCCAGTGGGCAGCTGGCATTCCATCTGAAGGCTGGTTCTTAACTGTTCCACGAGGTCCCAGGTGTGCAGAGAGTTGGGACTGTCTACTTGTGCTTCATGTGAATTCTCAGAGAGTAGCAGTTGGTGTCTTCAAACTGATGGGCAAAGGTGACCTCTTTAAGGGGGGGTGTGACCCCAGTAAATGCCGAAAGCCAATCTACCTGACCTTGGTCTTTCTGCTCTCTCTCTGTCTCTGTCTCTGTCTTTGTCTCTTTCTCCATCTCTCTCTCTTTCTATTTCTTTCTCTCTGTCTCTCTCTTTTTATTGGGGGACCAAACCTGGAGGTGGCCAGGGATTACTACTGTCTCTGTGCTCATGGATCACTCATGGAGAGACTCAGGGACCATATGTGGTGCCGGGTCCATACTACGAACTCAGGTAGCCTTACACTTACTGTCCCTCCTTCCCCTCTGCCCACATTCTCTCCCCCTGTCAGCCACTCCCCCACCCCCCGCCCCAATCAACCCTCCCTCAGAGAAGTCTCCTAACTTTGGCCTCCCTAGGATCGGGTCTGCATTCAGCCCTGTGGTGTGGACTCCAGTCTTTTGACCAAAGGCAGAATTCAGACCTACCATACCCGGCATCTTCATTCTAACAAAATCCCCAAGTCACTTGAACGCACCTTAAGCATGGTGGTGCACTGACCTGCATCTGTCTCCTGGATCCCACACAGCTATGCTGGGACAGAACTTCTACCCCAACTCCGGGATTGCTTCTCCATTTTCCACCAAGACTTCCTGATTTCCTCAGATCAGCCCCTTTGATGGCTCAGAACTCACATGCACACAGAGGCTCATGTGTACATGTGAGCACACCCAGGAGACGCGCTAGCACTGTGCATACATCTATGTGCGTGTGTACACGTATTTATACATGCATGCACACATACACACACACACATACACACACATGCTCATACAGGCACACACTTTCCTGACTGTGTGTGCCCCACTCATACCCCCTGGGAAGGAGCTTGTCCCCCGTCACTTGTGGCTCTGTCCTACCTGGGCATCGTCACTTCCCTCTGCCCTGGCCACCTCCAGCCCAGGCTGTCCCACTTGGGGATTCAGGGGACCACCCCAGTGTTGGAGAAATTAACTGCGGGCTGCTCCTTCTTCCTTTTGCCAAGTAAAATCTCTTGAAAAAGAAGTAAGCAAGCCATGAGGAACTGTACCCAGCCCTTTATAATCTTGGAATACGGGATGAGATTCTTAATTGAAGTCTTGGTAACAATTGACGAGTTCTTTCTTGTCTTCCATCGGCCTGGTTGGGGGTGGGGGCGAGGCAGCTATTGAACAGTTTTAAGTCTCCTGCCCTGGCGCCACTTCCCATGCTGGGACCGTCCTCCTAGACATGGGGTGGGGGTGGGGGGTCAGGGAGACAGTCTCTCTCGCTCTCTCTTTCCTGGGGGTTACCTCTTCCCAGAAGGGTTTTATTACCCAAATGGAGACCGAGAAATCACGACTTCCTCACAATTACTTCCCAACTGACGAGCCGCGGTAATGAAAGTTGGCTATTTCCTGTATGAAAATGTCACGTTCATCTTTGCCCTTAATGGTTTTTGAGATCAAGCATTTTTATCATACAAATGAAAAGGTAGAGGGCTTTCTGAAGAGAAGCTTCACAGATAAAAGATATTAAAGTGTGTATAATGGCCAGGCCTGGAAGTTGCCGACTTGAACGGGAGGCCGCTCTCCATTATGTCAACTTCAGGGGTGTTTATAGAGCAACCCGTGACCTCCAGACAGGCCAGTCTCCACCGTCTCTTTATTACTCTGGTTCCCTCACCTGTCTGTAACCCAGAACCTAAGAGGCGCAGAGAAAATTCCAGGCTCCAGGCAAGTGGTGCTAAGCAGAGCGATCACTAGATTTCTGGGATTGTCTGGGATAGCTTCCCATGGCCTAGGTGATTAGGAAAAATCACCTCCCTTGCTTTTTGGGGGATCGATTCATTCATCTGATCTCAATTTCTGATCTACCTACTATGTGCGGTAGAGTATGGTATCTCCAGTAGGGAGGAAGGAAAGGAGGAAAAGTGGACACCAGGTTCTGTAGTCTAACTGGTATTTGTCTCCTGCATGTGTGTGTGTGTGTGTGTGTGTGTGTGCGCACGCGCATGTACACGTGTGTGTGTGTGCACGTGCGTGTATGTATATATATGGGCTGGAGCAATAGCACAGTGGGTAGGGCGTTTGCCTTGCACGCAGCCAACATAGCCGACCCGAGTTTGATTCCTCCGCCCCTCTCGGAGAGCCTTGTAAGCTACTGAGGGTATCTCGCCCGCACGGCAAAGCCTGGCAAGCTACCCGTGACATATTCAATATGCCAAACACAGCAACAAGTCTCACAATGGCGACGTTACTGGGCTCGCTCAAGCAAATTGATGAATAACGGGAGGACTGTGACTATATATATATATATGTGAATATATATATATATATATATATATATATATATATATATATAGGCTGGAGCTATAGCACAGCAGTAGGGTGTTTGCCTTGCACACAGCCAGCCCGGCTGAGCCAGGTTCGGTTCGATTCCTCCACCCCTCTCGGAGAGCCTGGCAAGCTACCGAGAGTATCTAGCCCGCATGGCAAAGCCTGTCAATCTACCTGTGATGTATTTAATATGCCAAACCCAGTAACAACAAGTCTCAAACTGGAGACGTTACTGGGCCTGCTCGAGCAAATCGATGAACAACAGGAGGACAGTGTTTGTTTATGTGTGTGTGTGTGTGTGTGTGTGTGTGTGTGTGTGTGTGTGTGTGTAAAAATATTAATCATCTTGTGGTATATATTTCATTTCTTCAAGAAACACGGTTCTAAGCCAGGAACCATTTTACCTGCCAGGGGACATTGGGCCAAGTCTAGAGACCTTGTTGGTGGTCACCATCATGGGGACGGTATTACTGACTTTTAATGAGGAGGAGCCCTGCGAACTCTGTTTGACTCTCTGTAGCCTGTGAGAAGGGTTGAGACAGAGCCCGGGAGCATTCTCAGGGCACAGCTGGTGGCCCGCACAGAACTGGCCTCTACCAGCTGTCTGTGCACCGGGTCCTCAATGGAAATCGGGGGGTGGCAGGGGTAGGAGTGGAGGGGATTGGGACCAGGGAAGCTGGACCTTATTCTTTTCTGAGTAGGTGGAGTCTTATCTCATGGCCGATATCTGTGACATGACACTGGTCACTCCAGAGTGCACACACTGTTGGAGCAGGGGAAAGGCAGAAAGGAGGAGTGGAGGTGCTTGTCTGCCCACTACTGCAGATAACGGGAACCTTGCACCCCACCCTAACCCTAGCCACGGGACTCTTAAGTCAAGATAGCAACATTTCAGGAGTTTTCTGGAAATAAAATATATTAAAATAAAATATAAGGAAACACCTGATTTCATGAGCAATTCTCACACTCTGCCTCTGACATGAAAGGGCATCATTGTCTTGACTCAGTGATGTAAATCATCGTCATGTGTAAACCCTTTAAAAGTAACATGGAATTAGAAAATTTAAATGTGGCAGAAAACCCCCCCACACACCCCCCTCCCCGAGGCTCTGGAAGCCATCTGTTTATTATCGAGGTATGTTTAATAACGGCTGCCTGGTGGAGCGGTGTTGGCTTGCCCCAAGGAGCACCTCCTTTCCCCGTTCCATCGCTCAGGCTGGTCTGTCCTCGGCCATCTACCAGCTTCCCCACCCCTCCCCCCTCCAAGCCCTGAGCTGCTCGTGGACAGAACTTCCATGAAAACTGCTACTGAGCAAGCTAGGTCCACCAGGATCTGGGGCAGTTAGCAACAAATCAGTCTGTAAGTGGCCAGAAGGGCTCATTTGGAAGGCATTATTAGCTGGATGTTAATTGATTCGGGGGAACTAAAGCAATTAAAGTGAACAGTGCCCCTTCACCCTTCTCCACCCGCCCTCCTTCCAGGTACTCACCCTGCCAACCGGGGACTCGCCTGAGGGATGCTGTTCCTCCTGGCGCTTTTCAAAATCAGCTGCGGGCTTTGACATTCAAGGGGAGAACCAGAGAGAGAGAGAGAGAGAGAGAGAGAGAGAGAGAGAGATTGAGAGAGAGAGAGAGAGAGAGAGAGAGAGGAGAAAGAGAGAGAGAGGAGAGCCGGGGTTAGAGAGGAGAAATAGAGAGAGAGGAGAGAGAGAAGAGAGAGGAAAAAGAGGAGCGAGAGGAGAGAGAGAGAAAAAAGAGGAGACAGAGGAGAGAGAAGAGAGAGAGAGGAGAGAAAGGAGATAGAGGAGGGAGGGGGAGAGGAAGGAAGTTAAATAAGTGAAAAGAGACCACCTGTACTTTCTGTGCTTGTACTTGTAGCAGACATGAGCTCTAACATGTATCTGTCATGGGGCTCTAACCCACACCCCCAAACACAATCAATACCCTAATAATACAGTTGGGTCTTTCTCACACATTGCACACTGAGCCGCAATTGAGGCCCCAGCTATGCTGCTGCTGATCCCCCTACCCCAAAGAGATGGGAAAGTCTCTGCCCTGCTTGGCCGGGATAATTGCCAGCAGCCCCGGTGGTGAACCAACTGCCCTGTGCTTCCTGCTGACCTCGTCCTCGCTACCCCGACAGCTGATGTCATGACTAAGAGCTCCTCTGAGCCCCTCATGCTCTGGGCCCTGTCTCGTGGGACTCTTGGCAGTGTCAGAGAGGGCAGTGCGCTTTGCTCACCAGGCTGCTTGGGGCCATGTCTGCCCGACGCTGGGTCTGAACGCTCTGAACGCAAGTCTGTCTCCCTCTGCAATCCCTGCTTCAGAATGAACATTCCTGGGTCTCTCCCTGCACGATCCCTGTGCATAGAGTGACATTCTCATGTCTCTCCCTGCAGGATCTCTGCATGGAATGAAAGGGGCTCCTGATGTGGGTTTTAATAGCACAGGGCCAACATTACTCCTTCTGGAGTGATATATTTACTGTCCCATGTCTCTGACAAGGAGAGCATCAACATGACAAAACCCTGGTCTGATAGATACTATCGCTGATGTTGAGATGACTGTTTTCTGGGGGGGGGGGGAGGGAGTGGGCATACCTGATGGTGGTTAAGGCTCACTCCTGACTCTGCACTCAGTGATCACCCCTAGTGTGGCTCAGCAGATCATATGGGTGCCAGGGATCGAACCGGGTTGACTGCATGCAAAGTAAGTGCCCTACCTGCAGCGCTATCCTTCCAAACTCAGAATAGTCAGATTTTAAAATGAAGCTCAGAGAGTAAGACTTTTCTAGAGTAAGACTATCCTTCAGAGGTAGGAAACATGTGAAAACAAGACACAGGAGATGCAGGTTTTGAAGATACTGACACTTTTCTTTATCTTTGTCTTATTTTTTTTTAATTGAATCACTGTGAGATACAGTTACAATACTTTCATGTTTGAGTTTCAGTCATACAATGATTGAACACCCATCCCTCCACCAGTGCACATTCTCCACCACCAATATCCCCAGTATACCCCCTTCCCTTTCCAACCCTCCTCCTGCCTCTATGACAGAAAATTTCCCCCATGCACTCTTTCTACTTGTGGGCATTATGGTTTGCAATATAGGTACTGAGAGGCTATCACGTTCTGTCTTTTATCTACTTTCAGCACACATCTCCCATCCCGAACAATTTCTCCAACCATTATTGACTTAGTGACCCCTTCTCTATTCCAGCTGCCTTTTCCCAGAGCTCCTGAGACAGGCTTCCAACTATGTAGCAATCTTCCTGACCCTTGTGTCCACTGTCCTTGGGGGTACTAATGCTTTCCATGTTTGGGTTAAGGGAGCAGCCAACTTCCTCCGGGCAGAAGGAAACTCACCTTTGCTGCCCTGGGAGGGGCCATGTTTCCTTGAATTCCCTCTACCCCACCCTGAGCCCAGTGGTTAAGAACTGGTTCCTCTGCACTTTACGGACACCCCTTGGTTCTTGGAGCCAGATGGTATCCAGTAGCTACATACAACATCTTTCCTCATCCCTACCTTGGACATGGGCTGGAGCAATAGCACAGCAGGTAGGGCATTTGCCTTGCAAGTGGTCAACATGGTCACCCCGAGTTTGATTCCTCCACCCCTCTCAGAGAGCCTGGCAAGCTACCGAGAGTATCTCGCCCACACGGCAAAGCCTGGCAAGCTCCCCGTGACATATTCGATATGCCAAACACAGTAACAATTGTCACAATGGAGACATTACTGGGCCCGCTCGAGCAAATTGATGAACAACGTGAGGACAATGACAGTGACAGTGACTTTGGACATTGCCCTGGGCTTTGGTCACTTGTTTATTTCCAACTCATGGCCTAGATGCAGGTTTCCAAGTGAGACCGTGTATCTTGATTTTGAGGCAGTTACCATCTAGTGTAAAAAAGGATAAGCATCAGACTGAGAGAGATCGGCTGCAAGACACAAAGAGAATCTCCGGGTCACGTGAGCTTAGAGTGAAGATCCTGGCAGGGCAGCTGAGGGAGCCAGAGGTGCTTCGTCGTGAGGGGAGGCTTGGAGGAGCCATTGTCCACTGCAGTGCTCACTTTCCTCCTTTACCTGCATCTGAAAAGAGGTTTGGTTCCGTGTTCCTCACTGATCACGTAGCTTAGGAAATTAGGCCATCTCGGGTCTCTCTTCCCAAACCAATCTCAGCTTTTAGGAATGGAGGTCTCGCCTGCCTCAGGGTTTCCCAAGCTCCAGGGAGTTTGCTAGTAAAAACCCGGGGGGTGGGGGTTGGGTGGAGGTGGAAGGGGGAGGTTGGGGGGGCGGAGTGTTGAGAATGGGGTCTGGGGAGGTGGAAGGGGCTTTGGAAGGCAGCCAGCCAAGAGTCCCTCCAAGCACAGAGCAGGGGGGAAAGGGGGTCAGGAAGCCCATGAACTTGAGACCTTTTGTAACTATTCTTTAACACGTGGCATCAACTTGAAAGTGATGACTTTGCCTCTGACCCTCCCTGGCCTTTCAATCCAGGCACTTGGGGGTGCATCCATTGAGCGGGGAGTCAGCTCCTCTCCACCGTTGCTTTGGTGCTTTTGTGTCGCACCCCACAGAGCGCCCAGAAAAGCTGGATTCTGGGCACATCTCTCAGTTCTCAACTCCGCGCTGAATTCTGCCGTTTCCCCTCATTACGAATGTCTCCCGGATTTATCTTTCCTGGGTGTTCTTCCCATTGAAAAATAATGTTGGGCTTATTTTCAGATCCTAGTTATTAGTGCCGGGACACTTGTTTTCAAACACATTTGTTCTTTTCCCTCCTTCGTTCAATATCGGATTCCTTATTGAACGTGCTTCTCTCCTTCCCAGCTCCTGGCCCATACATCAAAACCTGGGGAGTGCCTGGGGGAGTTAAGATCGACCCTCTACTTGGGGAATTATGGGTAAAGTGTGTCCTATCTGGTCTCTTGCCACCTGGAGGGAAGGTCACACAAAGTAGAAAGTCTTAATTGTTCAAAAGGGGATCCCCAGTTTGACTTGTCAGGCCCAGATGTGTTTCGAATAAAGCTAAGTTGGCAATATGCATTGTTTTCGATAAAAATTTTATTCATTTATTTTTTAAATTTTATTAGTGAGACACCATGAGGTACAGTTGTAGATTTACAAATTTTGTGCTTGGGTTTCAATTATACAATGATCAAATGCCCATCCCTCCACCAGTGTCCATTTCCCACCACCATGGATCCCAGTATCCCTCCCCCCATCCCCCAATCCCACCCTGCCTCTGTGGCAGGGCATTCCCCTCTGTTCTCTCTCTCCTTTTGGGTGTTGTGGTTTGCAAAAGAGACATTGAGTGGCAATCATGTTTGGTCTATAGTCTACTTTCAGCATGCATCTCCCAAACACCCTGAGAGGATCCTCCCAACACCCTTTATTTGGTGCTCCCTTCTCTATCTGAGCTGCCTTTTCCCCTAGCATGTGTGTTTGGCCTCCAAGCCATGGATTTGTACCAGGAATATGCATTTTTATCATTGATATTTCACACCCAACATCTGCATGTCGGGCCTCTTTTAAAGCTTGGTGTGAAGGGATAGAGAGGAAATCCAGGGGGTATGGGGTTTGCCTTGCAGGTGGCCTGACCCAGCTCCATATCCAGCACCCCGGAGTCCCCTGAGCTCTGCTCATTTCAGAGCACAGAGCCAGGAACAGTCTCTGATGCAGACCCCCAGACCAACAGCCCCGCCCTACAATGTTTGATGTGGAAATCTGGAGTCCGCTGCCAGGGCCCTGATTGGCGAGTTCCCTTCTGGGTTTATATTCCCCAGTGTGTCTCCTGGGTCCAGGAGGGAATCTGGTAGCATTTGACACCTCTGTGGGCAAGGAGGGCACAAGCCACAGGTGAAAGGCGTGGTAGCGAGTGGAGTGACCTCCACCAGCGAAGGTCCAGGGGCCACCCCTTCAGTGGGATGGATCAGTCGGGGGCTCCAGATCCCAGGGCAGGGCCAAGATGTCACCACGGGCTACGGCTGGTTCCTCCGGTCTCCATTGATGTGTGGAGATTGAAGCCAATGTAGGGGGTCAGCCCATCTGTTGGTCTATAGAGCCCTATGTGTGTGTGGGGGGGGGAACCACACACACAGGAAACCCTCTCGGAGGGAGGCATGACAACTCATTCACTTCAGGGGGAGGGGCAGGGAAGGACATACTCTATGACTCTAAGCAAAAGTGGCTGGGGAGAGTTTCTTCAGAGCATCACCGGCTCATGGACCATCTAGCATGTCACATGTCATGTTTTTGAGTAGAATGCATGCTGCATAGGGGCTTACAGTGGGACTCAAAAACCCCAGCTGATTCAGACCTCAAGATGCTAAAGGGGAAACTGCCCAGAGGTGGGCTTTGAGACACCCCCACCTGCCACCTGTCACTTCCCAAGGTCTTGGGCACACTGTCCACCGCCTGGGACAGCTTGGTTCCTCCCGAGTCCCTGCGTGGCTTGGACGAGCAGGGGCCGCTGAGGATCCACTTTTCTCCGAGGTTCTCCCGAGAGTCCAGGAGGGCTGCATGTCTCCTGCAGGTCAGGACCTGGCGTTCCTGAAGTGTCTCGGCCACAAGTCGAGAGCACCCAGAGCCATTCGTGAGGTCCTGATTCTTACCCTCCAGCCGAGTAGGCTGCCCTACCCTCGGGACAGTGTCCCATCCACATCCATCCCGCAGGTGCCATTTCCCCGAGTCTGCAGCCCCAGGACCCAGCCCTGCAATGCCCAGACCCGGGTGGCACTGCGCCCCCACCCCTGCCTTTGTGGATGGAGACACATGTTAGATGCAAAGGCAGCCATGCCCGTTTCTGTCTCATGAACAACTGCACAATCTGGGGATGCAACACCGGGGTGCTCCCATCCCACCAGGAACCCTGTGCCCTCCACAGCCTCATCTGTAGGGACAAGATCAGCTCCTCGATTGCCTGATAGAAGCTCTGTAGAGCTCAGCATGGGGCAAGAACGGGGTGAGCCACAGCGTTAGCAGTGGATGAATTAACACCAGGGCGAGTCATTGAGGTTGGCTTCCACTGTCTGCACACACGCTGCATTTCCTTCCCTTCCTTTCCTCACTTTCTCTGTCCTCCTCGGCCACTGCAGCCCAGCATTGGGAGGGAAAGAGAGCCCATGAGACCCGCCAACCCTGTCGCTGAGCTGGTGTGGACGTCTCCAGGCAGAGCACTGGAGGGGAATCGAAGCGACCTTCACTGAACTTAATCAGTTCTATGAACATCATCAGGAAACTTGTAGCAACCCCAACTCTGACTGCAACCCGCACTGCTGAGGCAGAGATGACGGAGATGCCCCTGGCTGTCTGCTCGGTGTTTCCACGGGCCCGTCAGGTGATTCTCAGCAGCCCGGGTGAGAAGCACAGGCTCAGATGAAACCCGGCGGGTCCACCCAGTTCCCTCCACCTCCTCCCTAGCTCCAGCCCTGCCTGTTCGTTCTTTAGCTAAGTGACTTAGCACTCAGCTGCAGTAGTATGTGTCAGAATGTGTACCTTTCCTGAATAGAAGCGTTTCATCCTATGTCTTCACCACTTTTATTTATCCATTTACCACCTGACGGACGTTTGGGTGCCTTCCAGTTTGGGGCTCCAGTGAACAGACAGTGCTGCCGTGAACGATTGTATATGGGTCGACATAAATTTTCATTTCCCTTGGGTAGATCTCAAGGAGCAAAATGACCAGAGGACCCATGATTCCGCTCTCATAAGGGAATTCCCCTTGTCATCCATGTGTATTTCCATGATGCATTTCTTTCATGGCCTGTTTGGGTGGGGTGGGGGGAGGCAGGAGTTTTAGGAACTTCTGAGGAGGTCAGCTGATGTCTTGACAGATAGGATGAAAGGCTTGCCCTAATTTGGGGGAGCAGGTTAAGTCACATTGCTCCCAACAACCAGGCTGCAGATAGGGCGGCAAGGGAGAAGAATGCATTGTTGCGGAACCGTTGTCCGTTTCCTTGTAGGGTTTATGAAGACATGGGCAAGTGAAAATCAGAAACCAGTGTCACTTGTGTTCCTTGAAAACATGGGAATCTGATCATGGTTACTTGCTATTTCTACTCTTCCTACAAAAGACGAAGTTGAGATGCTATTTCACAGAAGAGAGAAATAATCTCACGAAAGTCGGGATGGGTGCAGAAAGAATCCAATGTCCTGATGATGGGACAGGTCCATTGTCCCCCAAATGCATGGGAGCCCAGAATAACTGTTACCACAGGGGGCAAAGGAAATAAGGGAGGCTCCTGGCTGTAAAGGCGAAAAGAGAAACACGCGGGGCCCCTGGGGTGCCTTCCTTTAATAAGGAAGGAGACACATTTATCAGGAAAGACAAACCATTTCCTAGCCCCCAACGCTAGGAGAAATTTATCGTGGGGGCCCTCACGTAAGGTACATGAGTATGTATATTTAACACAGATCTCCAGGCTGAGCCATGGGATTTATCTGCCTTTTAGGGAAGTAAATTTCAGCGCTCAGCCGGCTGACAGTGTCTCTTCAAATTTACAGTGTCAGTGTGCAGTAAAGTAGCTGCCTCCCGTGCCAGTTTTACTGGACCGTCTATCAATATTTGATCAAATTGGGCCAAAGTTTCAAACTGCCCTTAAATTATATCCCGAGAAAGTGCTAGTGCATGCAGAATGCCTGAGTGGGCTTCCAAATTGAGTTCTTCCAAGTGAGCTGGGAGTATCTTCAAAAAAAAAAAAAAAAGATCAACACCATCCCTTCCATTCACAACCCCTCTGAGATGGTCTGTAGAGTAAACCCGCCTGCCATGACTGTCTCTGCTCCCCAGAAGGCCCGTCCCTCAGACTCATTATCTGTCAGGCCACCCAGACTCCAGATGCAAAGATGTATGCTTCACTGTATCCACATCGAATCGTCTACACTGACCCTCTGAACGGGGTTCTCAGAACATACGTGTTCATATACAAACAGGAGGGGCTTGGAGTGAGCCTAAAGCGTCAGTTGAGATGATAGAATGTCATCCGTGGCTCTGCCTACATCTTCGATATTTGTATGGCATAATTACACACACAGGTTCAATGGTTTTATTGCCATGGAGATGCGTTCCTTGTTCAGCACCCCTTCTTGTCTAAACTGGGTTTCCAGCACTCAAGGTACTGGAAAAGGTACCTCGGCTTCCCCTGAATGCCTGAAAGGCTCCCCCTCACCACCATCCAGCCTGAATTCAGACCATCTGCCCTTTTCTACTGCATCCTCCAGGACTCACTTCCTCATTCTTCAGATTTCCAGGAGGCAGTCTTGTAGGAGTGCCTTGGAGACTTGTCAGTGGGGGTGATCTGGGGTGGCCCCACCATGAGCTTTGGCTATTGGACCTTCAGGAGTAAGAGCCTCTGAGTATCTGGTATAAGGGTCATTTCAAAGGGCGAGTGCTCCTACCCTTCCCAGGCAGTGGATAGTGTGCCCGGGACCTTGGGAAGTGACAGGTGGCAGGTGGGGGTGTCTCAAAGCCTCCACATCCACCTCTGGGCAGTTTCCCCTTTAGCGTATCGAGGTCTGAATCAGCTGGGGTTTTTGAGTCACACGGTAAGCCTCTATGCAGCGTGTGTTCTACTCAAAAAATGTGACGTGTGATGTGCTAGACAGTCTGTGAGCCGATGGTATTCCTACAAAACTCTCCCCAGCCAGTTTTGCTTAGAGTCACAGAGTATGTCCTGCACGCCTCCTCCCCTTAAATGAACAAGCTGTCATGGCTCAGATGTCACTTTGGTTCCTTCTAATTAAAAACATCAAGCATCGGGCAGAGTGACAGAATGGGTAAGATGCACGTGACAGAATGGGTAAGATATTTTGCCTTGCATGCCGCCAACCCAGATTCAATCCCCAGCACCTCGTATGGACACCTGAGCCCTGCCAGGAGTGATCCCTGAGTGCAGAGCCGGGCGTAAGCCCCAAGCTCAGCTGTGTGTGTGTGGCTCCAGACTAAACAACAGCAACAAACATGGATAACAAAGGTGATGGACATGATGAAGGGCAATAGCCAGACTTGGGAGAAATAGCAACAGCAAGGACAGCTCCTGCCTTGGAGGTGGCAAGGACTCGGGGTGGGATGTGACACTGTGTATGGGCAAGCAAACAGGGCCGCAGCAACGGGTGGTGGCCGGCCAGCACTCACGTCTGCCCCATCCATCCGACCCGTCTGTCAACTGAGCCATCCCCACCCCCCACCCCCCCGGAATTTATTGTTCCGCTCTCAGAACTGACTCCGGGCTGCAAATTGCCATAAATGGAAGGCCATTTATTTTTGAGGGGGTGGTGGTGATGGGGGAATCGGGATCTATTTATTTATTTTTTCCTAACTGAAGCCGTGCAGGTAGAAAAGAGTGATTTCAGTCCACACTCTTATTTTCTGGACAAAAAAGATGGCTGGAGTTAGAACCAGAGCATGGAGTTTGATATTTTGCCAAATAAATAAATAAATAAAACCTGCCTAAAGAAGGCGCTTCTCTTGCCTTCACCTGCCAGTGCTGAGGAGGGTTCGAGAGGTTTGGGCCTTAACTCGGGGCTTCTGGGGCTCTTCTTTAGCTGCAACCAGCCCTTCCTTGACTCAGTTTGAAGAGACATTCCCTTTGTTTCCTTCGTTCTTGGCTGGGTACCACTGAACCGGGAACTCACATCATACAAAGTACCCAAACAAGAGTGATCCATTTACCCTGACCTCAATGTGTAGGTGTAGGAGGGAGGTTGCAGGAAGCTGTGGAGGTTTACAAAGCCTGAGTTTCTGTCCTGGAAGGGGGTCATGAGCACCCCCTGGGGCTGACAGTAGGGGTGAGGGCTGGGGGGAACAGTCACTGACCAGATGCAGGCACCACTCAGAGCAAACCCCACCTTTCCTCAAAGGATGCACAACATCAAAAGCATTGAAGGATGCTGTGATTTTTTAGTTCTATATCAGTGAATCTATGACTATGATATCTGTCATATAATGGTGGTGTTTTTTTTTTTTGCTGGGGGGGCGGGGCTTGGTTTGGTTTTGGGACCACGTCTGACAGTACTCAGAGATTACTCCTGACTCCATGCTTAGGAATCACTCCTGACTGGGCTCAGAAGACTATATGGGGTATTGGGGATCCAACCTGGGTTGACTGTGTGCAAGGCAACCCCCTTCCCTGTTGTACTGTCGGGATCATGTTTTCTTATTTCCAGTAAAAATTATGAGGGTGCAGGAGATGAGACTCTGATTGGGTACAGGCCCCACATGTGTGAGGCCCCGGGTCTAAGCCCAACACCTAGATATCCCTATAGAAAGATAAAAATGATGTTTCTGATGCAAAATGATACAAATTTATTCTCAAATATATTCTTGATCAAAATGGACTCCTTTTCACGCCCCGTGGGGGTACTTGCAAAGTTCCCATCAACAAGACTGATTGTATCAACATCCAGGTGTGGTTCAAAACCCAAAACACAACAAACTAGAACACAATCATGATAAAAAAAAAAGACACGTCTATGAAACTTCTAAAACTTATCTAACACAGAGGTATCCTGTGTTAGAAGCAAAAGCCAAGCTTACTATAGTGCCCTGAGAAAATTCAACCTGAGGGAGAAAAAAATTAGCTATTCTTGGCCCACAATTACGTTGTCGATATCACACTCAGCTACTCTGCCTTTCTATCCACATTTATGCTTGTGACCCAAAATATTATGGTAAAAAGGTAAAGGCCCTCCCGTTGATCGTCGATTTGCTCGAGCGGGCCCAGTAACGTCTCCATTGGAGACTTTGTTGTTACTGTGTCTGGCATATCGACTGGAGCGATAGCACAGCGGGTAGGGCATTTGCCTTACAAGCCGCCAACATGGCCAACCCGAGTTCGATTCCTCCGCCCCTCTCGGAGAGCCCGGCAAGCTACCGAGAGTATTCGATATGCCAGACACAGTAACAACAAAGTCTCCAATGGAGACGTTACTGGGCCTGCTCGAGCAAATCGACGATCAACAGGAGGGCCTTTACCTTTAAAATATTATGATCCACTTAAAATACAGATGCTTTTGTAATACCCTTCTTTGGCTATTTATATGTTCTCAAGATCTTTTATATTTAAAATACTCCAGACTCTCTCATCTTTCATAACAAACAAATGTGTCATCAAGTAGCTATACGTTAATCCAGTAAATTAACCCCCTATTGGTACATAGGTGGTTTCTAACATTTTTTTGCTATCATACCGATGCTCTGATTCAAACAGTATTGCTGAATACATTATTGCTAAACTAATCCTGGGGTAGTTAGGATTATTTTTCCTGGGACACTTTCCACGGAGCAGAATTATTAAGTCAAAAGAGTGTGGGTTGGAGAGTTTTTTCTGTATTTACTTTTAAAACTGCATGCGTGTATGTGAGTGTACATATACTGAATGTACAAATGTGAATATCCACATCTTTGGGAGAAAGGAAATTGTGTATTCCAAAACACCCCATTCTGTAGAAGGAAGACTGGGAACATTGGTGGTGAGAAATGTACGCTTAGTGAAGGGACGGGTGTCGGATCATTGTAGGACTGAAACCCAACCATGAACAACTTTGTAACTGTGTATCTCATGGTGATTTGATTTAAAAAAAAAAATAAAAAGGAAACACACCATTACACCATATGTTGAGATAAAGTCTGCTTTCCTACAGGGCCTGACCTAATCTTGGGAGCAAGAGAAGACAGGTGTTCTTTTTTCCTCCCCTCAATCTAGAGATGACACACATTGGATACTCTTGGGAGGCTTCAGGGAGGTAGAGATAAGGACTGGCGTGAGAGCCCTGGGGATGGTGTGAAGAGCGTTTACAAAGCAGAATCAACAAACACCTACTCTCAAGCTACTGGTCTGGTTGGGAAGTGCTGATGGACGACAGGGAAAGCTGGCTCACACTTGTAGGGACGCTTCTAGAAGGAGCGATCAGATCCAGAAAGTTAAGTTCATTGAGTTCTCCACCACCTCCTCCTTCCCCTGACCAGCTCCTGTGGACTTTCAAGGCCAAGCCCAGAATCATGTTGGTTCAGCCTTGGAGGGAAGCTCTAAAGAAAAAACACATCTCCCCCTCGCCCCCTCTAAGACTCTTTATTCTTATTTATTTACTTATTAAGTAAAAACAGATTTAATTTGGATTATTTGGAGGTTTTTAGAAAAGGGAAGGAGGTAGAGTAAGTGAGAGTCAATCGCTCAAGAGAGAATGCAGGCTTCTCTAGGGATGGAGAGCGCCCCTACACAGATCCCAGCATTAGATATGAAGGCATGAAAACACACTCCTCAAGAGGGGAGAGGCGGGCAACACATGTGCTTAGGTGACACATGAGCTTGGCCACATGGGCACAAGCAGCACACAGACTCGGGCAGCATGTGTGTCTGTAAGGGTCTATATTTGCATCCATGTATTTATTTGGAAGAAGGGTCCTCCCATGCAATATTCAGGGAGCCCAGGGGCCACTCCTAGCTGTACTTGGCAAAGTAGAGCCCTGCTGGAGGGGTGGACACTCAGTGCTGTGAAGCAAATTCGGGTCCTTGTGTATTGAGCACGCCTTCCAGCCCTGTGGCAGGCACTAACCTCCCCTTGCTTCCGGTGGAAGCCGTGCGTTAGACATGACGTTCCTGCCCCGGAAACTCTGACTTGTAGACAGGTGCAAGCTGAACTGGGCTGCTTTTCTCTGTGCTTCCTGGAAGACTGTAGCTGGCTGACAACGTTGCTCCTTTTTTTAGTTTGGGTGGTGATGGTGCTTTAAGATCCTGGACCTCTCAAGCCGTGACCCCAGTGACTGTTGTGACTGTGACAAGCCAGGCTGGTGTGGCTGGAGGCGTGGCGGGGGAGGGAGCTGGGTCCCTCGGCCAGCACTCCAGAGAGGCCACCGGATCATTAGTGCTGGTGCCAGAAGGGCCCTGGGAGTCTCCCAAGTGAAGCAACCAGATGGGAGGGAGGCAGCCGTGATGCAGATGAAGGAAAGTAAGTGGGCGGAATGCAGATGTAGGAAGCCATCCTTGCCTTTGGTGGCAGTGGCCTTGTGACACGTGGCCTGATGCTGCCAGAGCTCATCATTGTCTTCCGTCAGTCTCACAGGGTGTTGCTGAAGTTAAGTGCTCTATGAAAGACTCGACCTCAGAGACTTGGCGAATCCATAAGTGAGCTAACAAAGTGGGCACCTGAGAGCCCATCCACCGCCAGATTGGCTGGAACATTGCAAAACAGGAGTGAAGCCCCCCCCCCCCGAAAAGACCACCTGCCACCTGATGCAGTCACTCACTGGATCAGGTGTGGGTGAGTCCCTTGCTTTTTTTAATAGAGAGACCACATGGGTTTTGATCCCCAAACTATACGTGACTCGATTTATTACACAGAGTATCCTATCCATGCCACTGAGGGGGGTGTCACATAGGCCCAAAGATAACTAAACACAGTTGTCTATAAATCAACTAGCTGATCTCAGAACTCCGCAAAGTCAGCAATGGCTTACAGCAATAAGTTTACAAAGCTCCATCCCGAGAGGATGTGGCACAGGTAATCTAGGGGTTATGGTACTTGCCTTGCATGTAGCCAACCTAGTGACCTCTCTCTCTCTCTCTCTCTCTCTCTCTGTCCTCACACACACACATGCATGCACACTCGCACGCCCACACACACAAACACACACCATCTTAAAATGGGAAAAGTGGTCCTTCCTTTTTATGAGAATTTTGAAAATTAGGAGTTTGAGTGACCAGGACCAACTCTTCCGTGTTGGAAAATAGTTTATTATGATATGAAAAATCACCCGAAGGGCCAAATCTCTTGAAGGGCTTCAGAGCACTCACTTCCTGGGAGCTGTTTGCTTTCAGCTGGGGCTCTTCCATCCCCCCTCCTAGGTAAGAGGCCATGTTTGACTTGTTTTACTACGTTCTCCGGCATGTGGGCTTGGAGGGCATTTAAACCAAAGCCGAGGCGTGTGCAAGCAACCAGGAGGGGGGAGTCCTGGGCAAGGCAGGATCTTCCCTTAGCAGCTAAAATGTGCCCATGTGTCAGGATTGGATGGAGCCCCAGGAAGCACAACCAGGAACGCACCCTTTGCTCGGAGGGAGAGCTCAAAACTGCTGCATTTTGAAAATTGGTTCTTATACGACAAGCCCCCAAGCCATGTACCTTTCCATCAGGCAAATAGGGGTCAGTACCAGTAGTCACTGTGCTTTGTGGGGTGGGTGGAGTGGGGGGAACAGGGAGTTCTCTGCCAGCCCAGCCAAGTCCAGGGCCTGGCGTGGTTGGACCTTGAGTGCTGCCCCTGCCGGCCGCCCCTCACTTCCCTTCCCCTGCAGTGGTGCTCTGCAGAGCTAGACAGGAACCCGCCCACGGCTCTCCCCCAGGCTGGGGCCAGCAGTTGGCTCCATTCATGCCAATGTGATGAAGGTCTTTGATTTAGGGCCACATCCAGGGGTGCTCAAGGTTTTCTCCTGACCCTGGACTCAGGGACAACTCCTGGCAGGGCTCAGGGTCCCTAAGGGGGTGCAGGAGTTCAAACTTGGGTTAGCTACGTGCAAGGCAAGCACCTACCTGCTGTGTTATCTCTCTGGTCTGGCCCAAAGGTTTTTGTTAGTTTGTTTTTAATGGATCACAGTAGGCTCTGTGAAAATGAGGAGGGGGGTGGCTTTTCTGAAATAAAAATGACTACTGTGCTTCTTCTGCCTAGGAGGGAATACACACACACACACACACACACACACACACACACACACACACACACACATGAAACAGTATCAGAAAGGAATGATGTCCTACCTGCACACAGTTACCTCGTGTATGTCTGAACCGTTATTTCAAGCTTCTCCACACAGTTCTAGGAAGTGAGCGTGTCCAGAGTTGAGTTGCCTGTCTTGGGGGGAAAACCATCTTCCACCGTGACTCAATAGTCTTTTTTTTAAAATGTCTAAAGTCTTTCCCTCAGGTTGCACTGGGTTTTCTCTGCAAGAATGTCTCACTTTGTGCTTTTGTATTCGATTTCCTACCCAGGATCAGGGCCTAGGACACAGACTGCAAAGGAGGCAGAGTAGAAGAGTTGTTCTCTTTACAGGAGGCCTTCTTAGTCACAGCTGAGACAAGTGAGCCCTGGGTCTTGGGATTAATAAGCACACACACAACTCACACACACAACACCCACACACATGCACAACACCCACTCACACATACAGCACACTCTCACATAAAATATATGCACATAACACATTCTCACACACAAGCAACATGTTCTCACATGCATACAACATGTTCTCACATGCATACAACACATTCTCACACATACACCATGCTCTCACACACAACCCACATGGCATGCTCTCACAATACAACACGCTCTCACACCACGCTTCCAAAATACGCTCACACATGTAACACATTCTCACACACATACATGTTCTCACACACAAAACACGCTCTCACACATACCACATGCTCTCACACACACAGCACATTCTCACACACATACGACACACTCACACACACAACACATTCAAACAGTACAATACACTCTCCCATGTGCAACACGCTCTCATATGCAGACCTGCAACCTTTGTCGATCTCTCTCGAGAAAACGATATGGTTACAAGCTACTCTCTGCTGACCAAGTGTGGCCTCCTTTTTCTCTGCTGTGATCTCTCCACCCTGTGGCTCTTCTGACAAATTTCTCCCCAAGCAAACAAAGCTTCCTTCTCAGGCCAAAGTCGAACAAATGTCACATCCCAAAGAGTATCGCCCGGGTTTCTATTGAACGCGAGTGCAGATGGCTCTTTGACAAGCTCATAGCAATGTCTTGTCTGGTCTCTGATGCCAGGCAGTTCTGTTTAAGCTCATTGGATGGACCCACTTGCTCTGCGCCCATGTCCCCACGATCTGCAGGCCACACACCCCCTGTTTTCTGTAGGAGGTCAAGAATAAGCTTGAAAATCTGACCGATCCCATCCCCTCGGCCAGACCCATCTGGAAGAATCATCTGTGGATGTAAACTCTTGACTGATGCCCCAAACCGGGAAATGTCACTTGGTAATGTCATCAGGGCAGCTGGTCTGGCCCTGAGCTGGCGTTGAGCGCTGCTGGCAGAGGTCAGTGTTGTGAGCACTTGAATAATTGTGTGGTGAGGGAAGCAGAGAGTTCATGCTTGAAACATTTGGGGTTCAGGCCCTGGGGAGAAATGATTTCTCTTTGTTGGATTCAGTTTGATAGGGATGTGTGAGAACTTGTGAGGAGGCGTAAAAGATTTCCTGAGTTCTTTCCCCCCAGCCCTGAGTATTTTTTTCCATCTTCCTGCTCCCCGGCAGGAGGCCTGCTGGCAAAGGAGCTGGAGCAGGGGCTGTGGAGGGAGGTTATCTGGGCTGAAATCCGGCCCTTGCCCAGTTTTGCCATTGTGCAATGCTGGCCGGTCCCTCTGCACTTCTGTCCCCAGCCTTGCTGTAGAAATATGACCAACCCCTGGTCAGATTCTATGCAGTCGTCCTGGAATTACAGCCACTCTCCATACATGGCATCTGGTAAGTGGTCAACGTACTCAGAGTAAAAGCTATTGACTGCTTTCTCGTGAACTTGGGGAACTTTCTAGGCCCAGAAAGTTATAGGACTTGATTCAGCCAAATGAATCAAGTCGGTGCGGTGATTTAAATTGACAGCCGGTATTATGTTTTCCAAAACCATTAGCAAAAAGGATATGCAGTAGAACTGACTTCTCCAATCAAGAGTAATCGTGTTTCTGGCAGTGAGTCCCAAAGATGGGAGACAGGCTGGGGACTCCTGGAACCTCTCCACACCGTGAGTGTCTCTGGCGGCTGCACGAAGGAGTTAGTGGGCTGCGAAGGAGGCAGGCAGGGTGACCCGGAAGCAGACAGGTTCTAACTCGCCCTGCCCAGGGGGTCAGCCCCCGAGCCTCCAGCCTCTCTGAGCCTTCATCTCTCATCATCCCATTGAGATACAACTTCTCTACCTGCCACTGGCCCCAGGAGTAATTCAATGAGATAGGACAGATCTGGGCACATGGAAGGTGCTCAATACATGCCGTTTTTACTCTGAGAATTCCCTGATTAGTAGTGAGACACCCCCACTTTTTAAATCGTGAATGGACGGCCACGGCGATCTGGTAGACAGAGGAATTGCTGGCAAGTTCTATCGCCTGCACGCCACTCTAGATCAAGCCATTGACAGGACACACCACTCAAGCTCTGTTTAGAGAGCCCGTGTACTGAATCAGTGCACAGGAGGCCATCAGCTGAGACGGCTGGATGTAGAACTCCCAAGGAATGGGATTTCCGCCCACATGTGATGCTTTAGGGCAGCTCATGGGCTCCGCTTCCCCTCTGTGAGTTGAGTGCATGCATGACCATATTAGAGTGTTGCTGGTTTAGCATGGCAGATAGATGTTCACATTATTATTATTATTATTATTATTATTATTATTGAATCACTGTGAGATACAGTTACAAAACTTTCATGTTTGAGTTTCAGTCCTACAGTGATTGAACACCCATCCCTCCACCAATGCATATTCTCCACCACCAATGTCTCCAGTATACCTCCCTTTTCCGACCCTCCCCCTGCCTCCATGGCAGATAACTTCCCCCATACTTTCTCTCTATTGGGGGGCATTATGGTTTGCATACAGATACTGAGAGGCTATCATGTTTGGTCCTTTATCTGCTTTCAGCACACATCTCCCATTCCAAACGATTCCTCCAACCATCATTGACTTAGTGATACCTTCTCTATTCCAGTTGCCTTCTCCCCAGCTCATGAGGCAGACTTCCAACTAGGGAGCAATGTTCCTGGCCCTTGTCAGTCTCATATTACGTTATTTTCTATTCCACAAATGAGTGCAGCCATTCTGTCTGTCCTTGTCTTTCTGACTCATTTCACTTACCATGATACTCTCCATGACCATCCACTTATAAGCAAATTTCACAGCTTCATCTTTTGTAACAGCTGCACAGTATTCCACTGTGTAGATGTACCAAAGTTACTTCAACCAATCATCTGTTCTTGGGTACTTGGGTTGTTTCCAGGTTCTGGCTATTGCAAAGAGTGCTGCAAGGAACATATGGGTGCAGAGGTCATTTCTACTGTGCTTTTTTGCACACTTGGGATATATTCCCAGAAGTGGTATTACGAGGTCATATGGTAGCTCAATTTCTAGTTTTTGAAGGAATGCCCATATTGTTTTCCAAAAAGGCTTGGACAAGTCAGCGGATGTTCACTCTTTATGGCAAAATTATGCCTGTTGCTATCAGTCATGGGAAATCTCTTTAGTAAGCATCTTCTCTATGCTAAACACTCTGCTAAACCCCTTTGTTTGGGGACAAAGGCAAACATGATAGATAAGGCAACCGGCTTCAGTGGCAGTCTAGGGAGACAGACAGTAGCCACGGACAAGCGTATTTGCTGGAGAATGGCATTCAAGAAAGATGGTCAGAGAAAAGTGGTGGGTGGTGTTCTGGTCATAGGGAAGTGGGCCACGGGTCTGGGAGTGGGTAGGTAATCTTAGAGTCGTGGGTCAGGAAAGGGTCCTTGAAGGAGGGACACTGAGGCAAAAATCTTCAGTGATAAGGAGCTCCAAGTCTGAAGGTGGAGGCTGAAGCTCGAGGAACATCAAGTGCAAAACCCCTGATTTGGGGTGTTTACACCAGAGGGTCTGGCATGTCATGAAAAAAAAAAAGACAAACAAAGCAGAGTATGGCCAAGATGAACTCCAAGGTGCTCAGGAGATTGTATAGAACTGAACCAAGATTTGGGTTTTGCTCTGCATGGACGGGGGATATGGTCTGGTTGGATTAGAGGCATGGGGGGGCATCCAGAAGGCAGCTCTAGTCCTGGGGTGGGAATGTTGTGATTAGGGAGCAGGGGAATTCCTAGAAGAGCTGAGGGAAAGAGGAAAGATGACCAGTGTGGTTGGGAGCAAAGACAGTGTGATGGAGGGAGACGAACAGAGATGCTCTTGGTTTCTCTAACACACTCTGACAGCCCCAGGACTCCCGGGGGCATTTCCTATTCTCTGCTTGTTTCTTGTCTCTCCTGGTGTTCCCTGTTCCCCAAGAGGAAAGTCCTCCTCTTCGCTGTGAGACTGAGCTGGGTCACCAGGGCTGAAGCTCCTGGGTAATATGAAATCCACAGTGGGTCAAGCAAAAAAGGGAGAAAGGCAAGTCAGCAGAGATCACTTTCTGGAACAAATCGCTGTGTGTGTGTGTGTGTGTGTGTGTGTGTGTGTGTGTGTGTATTCAGTATTTACACCTGTCTCACTATCATTAAAGGCTTTAAGGAAACTCAGTTTAAACCCTCAAACAGCAATAAAATGCAAATCAATGAATATAAGATAGAAGATACAAACTAATAGAGTGATTATTTCTCATGACATATTCATGAGAATGTTCTTTTCTTGTGGTATGATGTCATGCAATGACAGGATTCACAGGTTCGTTTCCTCAATGGTGTCCCTCATTCTGCATTGCAATGTGGTGCAGACAGTGATCCCTGGGCTCATGTGATCTGTTTTTCAGTGGGGAGACATTGATAGCAAAGGAAGTCAACAAGATAAATTCCATCGACTTCAGAGCACAGAGGGGACTATTGGCAATGACCAGTGAAAACAAAACCTAGACTTTGATAACAGAACTGTGGTGTTGGGGTGTCGGATGTAAGAAGGACCTAGAGACAGTGTTTGTGTAAATATTGGGCAATAATACTGTGTACTGCGATAGCACAGCGGTAGGGCATTTGCCTTGCACGCAGCCAACATGGCCGACCCGAGTTCGATTCCTCCGCCCCTCTCGGAGAGCCCGCCAAGCTACCGAGAGTATCTCGCCCGCACGGCAGAGCCTGGCAAGCTCCCCGTGACGTATTCGATATGCCAAACACAGTAACAACAAAGTCCAATGGAGACGTTACTGGGCCCGCTCGAGCAACACTGTGTAACAAGAGCTTAAATATTATTACTGTAAACTACGTTACTGCAGTAATATTAATCAAGTAGCGATTGCTGTGGGTGAAGTACAGCTGACAGATGATCAGGATCATTTGTATTCTACATTATTTATTTACTTATTTGTTTATTTATTTGTGGGCCATACCTGATGGTACTCAGGGCTTACTCCTGGCTCTGAGCTCAAGGATCAATCTTGGCAGTGATCAAAAGACCATACACATTGCTGGAGATCAAACCCGGGTCAGCATTGTGGAAATGTGGAAGGCAAACACCTTGACTTCTGTTCTGTCTCACTAATCCCCAGTGGATCATTTTTAACAGCAGGTATGAGAGAGCACATGTCAGATTATTCGTATTATATACCATGGCCTTCATTCTGGTTCACGCCATATATGCATGTACACGATCACAATCACAATCATCCTGTTGTTTGTCGATTGCCTCGAGCAGGCACCAGTAACGTCTCCTTCATCCTAGCCCTGAGATTTTAGAAGTGCCATATTCAAGGCTTTTTCAGGTTTAGGAGAATGAGACCCATCATTGTTACTGGTATTTGGCATATTGGGTACACCACGGGGAGTTTGCCAGACTCTGCCGTGTGGGCAGGTTACATTCGGTAGCCTGCCAGGTTGTCCAAAGTAATAGTGAGATAACAAGATGTGGGGTCCGGGAGCTGGGTTTTATAGTCTGTGGGTCTTGGCCGTTGATGGGATTACACAGTGCCAGGGGGTCAGTTGGTGGGTATGACCCCTGCCTACTGGCAGATGGAGGATCTGGGTGGAGGATGCTCAGCCCCAATCCAAGCAGGCTTGGAGATCTCAGCCCCGGGATCCTCATGCCTTTGTTCCTCTGCCTGTACCTTCATGTGTGTGAAGAGTGGTCTCAGCATGGTGGTGGCTGGTTCTGGAGGTCTTCGGCTGCCAGAGCTCTGCTCAGGGCGGGGAGGGAAACTCAACCCGCCCCCCTCCAAGGGGCCCTGGCGAGGACAGCCAGGCACGGGAGCAGAAGACTCTGCATGCATGTGCAAGTGTCTGTTTTTACATATGTGTCCATATTGAAAAGAACAGCAATTCTTGTGCATCAATGCACAGTATTCACTTAAACAAGGAACATGCTTATAGGTCCTTGGTGAAAATATTTCACAAATGATTCTTCGATTCTATATAAAAAGGAAAATGCCCCACTTAATCAGTGAAGAATTCACTTTTTGGCCAGAGACAAAGGTTCGGTGCCTGTTTTTCCAAGAACCTCCAATGAAAGTATTCAGCATTCTCGGAGTGAGCCTGGCTCAGAGGGAGGCCCGAGCTCTCCCAGAGCTCGTTTCTTTGGCACCAGATGAGTCTGTTCTCTTACCTTGCTTCTCCTTTATCCATATAATGAATGATAATGGGCATCTGTTTTCCACCAGATCCTGTCTCTTGAATAAGCAAATCAGGTTCTAGGAGTCGAACAGATATGTTTAAAGATCACACGAAACCACTTTTATTTTTCACATTATGAATGTGATATGTGTCTGGAAGCTCCATTTCAAAGGGACCTTTAATGTGTGTGTATGTATTAGCCACAAGTATCACTTCACTTAATCACTTAATCACTTAACTTCCCGTTAGTCGTCGATTTGCTCGAGCGGGCGCCAGTAACGTCTCCATTTGTCCCTGTCGCGTGCTAGTGTAGCCCAATGGCATCTGTTCGCTCCAGGAACATGAAGGGCCTCAAACCGATCGTTCATGATCTTGACGAAGAAGTCTGACCATCTGGTAGGTGGGCGGCCACGCAGTCTTTTGACATCCCGTGGAATCCAATCAGTAACAGCTCTAGTCCAACGGTCGTCTTTAAATCTCATTACGTGACCAGCCCATCTGATTTTTGACACCTTGGCAAATGAGACAGCGTCCCTGATCCTTGATCGTCGACGGATGTCAGAACTCCGGATTTGTTCTCTCATTTGAGTGAAACGTGATATTCCAAGCATAGCTCTTTCTATTCTTCTTTGGGAGACCTGAATAGCTTTCTCATCTTAGCCACAAGTATATTGGTGGTGATATATGTATCACTGTATCACTGCATCACTGTCATCCCGTTGTTCATTGATTTGCTCAAACAGGCGCCAGTAACGTCTCCATTCATTTCTGTCACATGCTAGTGTAGCCCGATGGCATATTGGGGGATCTTTCAGGGTCTTATTGTCTAGTTCTCGCTCTCAGAGAACCCAGCAGGCTACCGAAAGTACCCTGCCTGCATATATGCCTGACTGGGATCACCTGTAAAAAAGTGATTAGAGGCTGCCCCAAAAATCCCCATCCCTCTCAGAGAGCCTGGCAAGCCACCGAGAGCATCCTGCCCACACGGCAGAGCCTGGCAAGCTAATTGTGGTGTACTCGATATGCCAAAAACAGTAACAATGATGGTCCTTATTCCCCTGACCCTGAAAGAGCCCCCAGTATGCCATCAGGCTACACTAGCACATGACAAGGACGAATGGAGACGTTAATGGTGCCCGCTCAAGCAAATCAATGAACAACAGGGTGATAGTGATAGTGATAGTGATGTGTGTGTATATATATAGGGGGGTAGGAGCCACACCTAGAAGTGGTCAGGGCCTATTCATAGCTCTATGCACAGGGATCACTCCTGGCAGTGCTCAGCGAATCATATGTAGTAAAAAGCAAGAGCCTTAATCTGAGCCTTATCTATTATACTACCTCTCCGGCCCCTTGTTATATTTTACCTGTAGACAATTGTATATTCATATAAGTTAAATATTATTATGTCACATATTTACATTGTATCACAATCACAATCACAAATCATCCTGTCAATCGTCGATTGCCTCGAGCAGGCCCCAGTAATGTCTCCTTCATCCTAGCCCTGAGATTATATTCAAGGCTCTTTAGGAGAAAGAGACCCATCATGGTTACTGGTATTTGGCATATTGGGTACGACACAGGGAGTTTGCCAGACTCTGCCGTGTGGGCAGGCTACATTCGGTAGCCTGCCAGTTTGTCCAAAGTAGTAATGAGATAATAAGATGTCATAATAGGATGTCGCGTGGCCGCAAATGTGGCTGCACGGTTCTGAGAGCTGGTTTTTATAGTCTCTGAGTCTTGGCTGTTGATGGGATTACACGGCGCCAGGGGGTCAGTTGGTGGGTGTGACCCCTGCCTACTGGAATTTGGAGGATCTGGGTGGAGGATGCTCAGCCCAAATCCGAATAGGCTTGGATTTACATTGGATTTACATTGTATAGGTTGGATAAATAAATATCTTTTTAAGAGTATAAGTCCTATTGCTTAACTTTTTTTTATCTTTGCTTTTACTGAAAATTTTATAAATATCATTTCCGTTATGCAACAGTCATTTACATTTTGGCAGCTGCTAGGTCTCCCCACTCTGACAAGTGAGCACTCCCCTTTGTCTCCTGATATTTTAGCATGCCCAGTGCTCCAAGGTCAGCGGCCCTGGTGTTCTTTTTCACCAGGGATGGTTCTTGGGAGGAATTTCCCATCTGTCCCCTCCCTGGCTAAGGCTTCCATGGTCACTTCCCATGCTCATTCTTGGGGTCACTATATAATGGCAGCTCCCCAAGTGTTCAGTAAAGAGAAGCCATAATCACACTCTCACCCATTACCTGTTCCTGGGCCAGATTTGTCTGAAAACGTCAGTACTGGAACCTGTCACTCAATCAACGAGGCACTTCCAGCAGAAAACTTGGTTAGCATTCTAAGGTTCTCCATATTTTTGTCTGACTTTAAAGATAGCCATTTGGACTTAAGACACCAACAAAAATAAATAAATAAATAAATAAAATTTTCTTTGACCCTCAGAGAAGACACAGTGCTTTATGTCTCTGTGTCAGCTCCCAAGCAAACCATTTGTGTCTTTGTTCCATGCATTCTTCACACTCAGGCCTTTGTGTGGGGGGAACTTGTTCCCATGCTGTCTGAAACAATATAGGTTTGTTTTTAATTTTTTTTAATCATCGAAGTTTAGATAACAGTTTTAATTATTATATTTAACTTTAACGATTAAAGTTTA
Source organism: Sorex fumeus (assembly GCF_029834395.1). NCBI lineage: Eukaryota > Metazoa > Chordata > Mammalia > Eulipotyphla > Soricidae > Sorex > Sorex fumeus. The sequence continues at coordinate 3,973,685 of NW_026606223.1, read as the reverse complement.
GGTGACGCAAAAGGAGAGAGAGAACAAAAGGGAATGCCCTGCCACAGAGGCAAGGGGGGATGGGGGGGATGGGGGAGTGGGAGGGATACTGGGATCAGTGGCGGTGGGAAATGAGCACTGGTGGAGGGACGAGTATTTGATCATTGCATAATAGAAACCCAAGCACAGAAATTTGTAAGTCTACAACTGTACCTCATGGTGTCTCACTAATAAAAATTTAAAAAAATATAAAGTTTAGTGACAATCATTTAACATTTTTTATTTTGATATACGCAATTACACTGGAGCGATAGCACAGCAGGTAGGGCGTTCGCCTTACACACGGCCAACATGGCCTACCCGAGTTTGATTCCTCCGCCCCTCTCGGAGAGCCCGGCAAGCTACCGAGAGTATTCGATATGCCAGACACAGTAACAACAAAGTCTCCAATGGAGACGTTACTGGGCCCGCTTGAGCAAAATCGACGATCAACGGGAGGGCACGCAATTACCATATTCCATGACTTCTAAAGTGCTCAAGGCCCTCCACTACACACCCTACGTTACTCGCATTTCACTTCTCCCTTCCTCCCACTCTCTCCTGCCACTGCTGGATAATCTACAATTTGTGATCCAAGACCAAGAGTTTGTCATCATTCAATACGATCGAGTCCCTTGTACTGTTTGTCTCTCTGTACTGTTGATGAATGAGTTCATGGATATTTGTCCTTCTCCCTCTCCCTGATTTCCCTGACCCTGAGGCTCTCCAGTTCCAACCGCTTTGTGGCAGACGTCATGATTTTGTCTTTTCTTGAGGCTGCATAGTACTCCACGCTGTCTCTACAGCACAGCTTCCGTATCCAGTCATCCGCCTCCAACATGGGGTTGTTTGCAGAAGGGATGTCATTAAGGCCCTGGGTTAAGGCCCCTTTGTCCAGACATGCATTCCGTGCAAGGGGCCTTATGATACAGGCAGTGCCCGCATGCCGGACTGGAAGCTGGTCAGCCTGTGAGCACTCCCTACCCTCCTTCCGATACAGCAGGGTGAGTGAGAACTCAACAACCTTCATTGCACAGGCAGTGGGAAACCAATGTGGGCTTTGAGCCAAGGGAAACCTGAAGAAGTGAATCCTCTCACACAGCCTGAGGTCAGTGAAGCTGGAAGAGCAAGGGTCCACAGCCCCCTCCTCCTTCTGGGCCTACAGAGACCTGCTCTCAACCATGTACCAAAACAAAAAAACAAAAAAACAAAAAAACACTGTCCTCCTGTTGTTCATTGATTTGCTCAAGCGGGCCCAGTAACATCTTCATTGTGAGACTTGTTGTTACTGTGTTTGGCATATCGAATATGTCACAGGTAGCTTGCCAGGCTTTGCTGTGCAGGCGAGATACTCTCAGTAGTTTGCCAGGCTCTCTGAGAGGGGCGGAGAAATCAAACCCAGCTCAACCAGGCTAGCTGCGTGCAAGGCAAATGCCCTACCGCTGTGCTATCACTGCAGCCCTTCTCAACCGTGTGTCACCGGTCACAGTCACGGTCACGGTCACGGTCCTCCCGTTGTTCATCGATTTGCTCGAGCGGGCCCAGTAACGTCTCCATTCTGAGACTTGTTCCTGTGTTTGGCATATTGGATACGGCACGGATAGCTTGCCAGGCTCTGCCGTGCAGGCGAGATATTGTCGGTAGCTTGCCGGGCTCTCCGAGAGGGGCGGAGGAATCAAACTCGGATTGTCCATGTTGGCTGCATGCAAGACAAATGCCCTACCACTGTGCTATCGCTCCATGACCGTGCGTCATATATATATATATATATATATATATATATATATATATATATATCCTTCTAGTCGTTCTGAAAGAGCCTGGGGGGTCCCTTCTGTAGTTGCTCGGTGAACCAGGCCGGTCAGCTCAATGCTCAGACCCAATGATATGGTGCTATTTCAGCCAGTAGTGCTGTGGGCCCCAGGGCCACACCTAGCAGTGCCTGGGAAGGGTGTGCAGAATTGAGTCTTCAACGCAGGGGGCTCCACACCACATGGCCCCAATGCCTGAGCTCTCTTCCCAGCCCTCCGCCTGCGTTCAAGCATCCGAGCGTCAGGGCAAAGCAAAGGTGTTGTTCGCCTTCTTCACTTAGAAGCCTGATCCGACAACGCAGTGCTGTGGTTTTCTTTTCTTATTTGTCTGGGGCCTGGGTGTCCAGCCCCTGAGCCTCCCTGCATGCTCATTCTGGTTTGGGGGGGTGGGGTGGGGGTGCAGCCCGGCTGAGCCCAGAGCGGGCCTGGATTGCATCAGCAGCGCTGCCTTCCCGTAGCATCTGCGGCTGCTCCCTCCGCTTCTGACACCCTGCAGCCTGGCGCCGTGCCAGGTGTGAGTAAATTGGGCCCCGGGTTCCTGTTGCTGTTTTCTGTTCACGCAGCAGCCGCTCTCATTACCGCGCCATGAACCCGCTCTCCGGCGCTGTCACTCAGCGCTCTTTGGAGGTGCTGGGGGGAAATGGAACCAGTTGGTCCCGGCAGGAAACGGGGACCCACTGGCCCGCCCGGCGTTCCTGGGCACACTCCTAAGACTTCTCCTGATTGAAGGGCTGAGTACGTTGGTGTTCCAATGGCTTGAGGAAAAGCCAAATGGTTTGAATAAATAAATAAATAAATAAATAAATAAATAAATGGCCAGAGCCATAGTATAGTGGCTAGGGTGTTTGTCTTGCATGTGGCCGGCCTGGGTTTCATCCCTGGCATCCCTTATGGTCCCCCAAGCACAGCCAGCAGTAATTCCTGAGTGCAGAGCCAGGAATAACCCCTGAGCATCACTGGGTGTGACCCAAAAAGAAAAAAAATTAAAAAATACATTTTTGATCAATATTCTCCAAGATTAAGATGCCTCCACCGCCATGGCCATATCAGAAGGAAGGACTGAGAAAGGCACCATGAGGAATTGCTCATACCCTGCCCCCCTGCTTTCTTCGTGATGTGGCTCCTATCAGCACTCAAGCTCCACCATAAGTCGGTCATTTCCTCTTCGGTCATTCCCGAGTTTCTTGCATACATGTCGGGTGGGTGTCTTGAATTGGGACCTCTTGGCTCCCATAGGCTCAGACTTGAATCAGTCACTACTTTTGTAGGACAATGCAGTGTCCTCCTTGGTAACATCTGGGCCAGGTGTTTAACTCTGAGCCAACCTAGGCTTTAGTTCCAGGCTACTGTCGATGACCAGAAAAGAGGCCGGTTGCTGAAGGAACGTTGGAGCCAAATGACCAGATGCTCTAGGGAGGTGACAGATGCCAACTTTATGCTTTCTTGGATTCATCTTTGGAGAACCTAGAGCCAGTTTGTCCCCACTCTGCAGATGAAGAAGGAGCCAGTGGGAGTAACTGAAGCAAAAATTTATAGCAGAGAAGTGCAGGAATAGGATTTGAGTATGGATTTGTCTCTCTCTGAAGCCCATGCTTGAGGGGTTCCTTACTCTGGAATAGATGAGAACGATTCTTCTCAAGCAGCCCTGGTAGCCTTTTGTTTGTTGCTTTCCGTTTCCTTGACTCACCTGAAAACCAGTTTTCAGGTGATCTGACAGTGGGGTGACTCATTCTCCTCAGCAAGCTCAGAGAGGAATGTTCTGGAGCCTGTACCATGCCAGGCTGGCAGCTTGTCTTATGTAGGGGAGTGCGTCTACATGCCCACAACTTTCACTTATATAAGGGCATGGAGGAGTTTCGTAAGCACCTACATTCAGCTCCTCCATTGCATGTATGTAACCAGAAGTGTGTATTCCTCTACTAGAGCCGTAAACTTCCTGTGCCCCAGGCATTAATTGCTATCTCCTTGGGGAGGAAAGACATTTCCTCTTGTATCATGTTCATCTGATGGTCGATAAAAGTTCTTCTCTGTGGTGGTCACTCGTCTGGCATCCCAGTTTTCTTTCATTGTCAGGTGGTGTCAGAGAGTGGTGGTACTTTCCTCAACCTCTTCCTCCCTTGTTCTTCATAATCCACACCAAGAAAGAGCAGTGGGGACCTGAGCATCAGTTTAATCTTGGTGTGTTCCAGGGGTGATGTGCCGAAGAACACAGTGCTATTGTTGTGATTAGTCCAGGTGCGGAGAGAAAAGTGCAGACGTTCTGCCTGGTGGAATCTGTGTGGGATGTGTGTGTGGTAGGAATCAAACCCGGATTTCTCTTGCTTTCCAAGCGAAGTATCTCAACCTTGATACTCTGAGCATTTAGTCAGGCTGTTAACGACTATGATGGCAGCCAAGAAGGGAGAGGAAATGGAATTCTAAGTCTCCAAAATTATCAAGGAGACTTATACTTCTTTTGGGACTTTGGTGTAAAATTTGAGGAAATATATCAGTCTTATGGTTGTTAAATATATTTGATCCAGCCATTCCAGTTGAAAGGCTGGTTTATAAAAAAAGAAAAAAAGGAAAACCAAGATATAAAATGAAACATTTATTTTTATTGTTCATGGTAGAGAAAGTTAGGAATTCCTAAATGTTCCTCAGTAAGAAGCCAGTTAAATAAGTTAGAGTTTATTATTTAACGTGAGTTCAATGGTCTCTTATGTTGATATTTCTGTAAACATATATTGAACTCAAAATGTGGGCACAGGAAAGATAAAAATATGTTTTAAAATGGAAAATGAAAGCATAGCCTAAGACTAATTTGGGGTAAAACCTCACACACAGTCTGCACGGAAGTGGAGCAAAGAGTCATGCGTGTATTTTGAATTATACATCAAAGATACAAACCAAATTCATAACAGTGATTTCCTCTGGGGACTTTTAGTCCTAGGAGGAGACAGGCAGAGTTAAACTTTACACTCAGCTCTTTACCAGAGGCTCCTACACCCACTCTGAAGAAAAAAAATCACTCAGCACACCCGTAGAAATCTACCTTCTTTAGATAAACTAACAGAAAGCACCCCACAATTCACTGGAAACAACTACCACCACCCTGATTATTCCAGCACCCACAGGAGTGGTAGTTCCCACTTTGGGGGAAGCTCCTTTAGTCTATAACTCTGGACAAGGGGGGAAGACTCGCTCCTTGAAGAACATTTAGCAATAGAAAGATATATTTTTGTCAATGTCTGCAAATATTTGATAAAGGCAGTTGTGTGTGGAGTCCCTAATACCTAGTGGGTGCAGATGATATTCTCCAAGTCTAGAGAACCACCTGTAACTTAGTAGTAAAGTGTATTAGCCACAAATGTATTGGTGGGTATGTGTGTACATATACGTGTATATACATGCATATACATATACACATATGTGTGTATTATGCATATACTAGCAAAACCTATTTTTCTTTATATGTATGTATAGGAAAATGTATAGTTATTTATATATGTATTAAATGTTATATATGCATATATGAAAAATTGGATTTGCATCACATTTACTTTACACACATGAATATCATATGCTGGACAGAGGTTGATTTTATTATGTATTATATCTCATATTAACCTATCGCATGTGTGTTTGTAAAGTCATAACTCCTAAGCATATACTGTGTGTATGTACACTTTCTCAGTTTTGATCACGACGATCATGACCATCCTGTTGTTCGTCGATTGCCTCGAGCAGGCACCAGCAAAGTCTCCATCTTCCCAGCCCTGAGATTTTAAAAGAGTCATATTCAAGGCTCTTCAGGGTTAAGAGAATGAAACCCATCATTGTTACTGGTATTTGGCATATTGGGTACGCCACGGGGAGTTTGCCAGACTCTGCTGTGTGGGCAGGTTACAATCGGTAGCCTGCCAGTTTGTCCAAAGTAGGAATGAGATGATTGGATGTGAGGGCGGTCTGGCTGCAGCATCTGTCACCCCATTGATCGCCAGGGTTGATTCGGCTGATCTGGCTGGCCAGGCGGGTGTCCCCTTCCTCCCTCACCGCTCCATGTGTGTCCCTCCTGAAGCTGCGCGCTCGGTCGAAGAGGACGGCTTTCCCCGAATAGAGATGGACCGGTCTTCGGTTGAGGTTATACGAGTAGCTGAGCTCCCCTGCTAGAACCTCTCAGTTTTAATACTTGAATATAAACATGGTTGCTGATCCCTCTAGAGATCAAACCAAAGATACAGTTTGAACATCAGTACTTTCACTATATAATATGCTTTCTCTTTTACTTTTTCTTTTACTTACCGTACACTTCTCTGTATTTGTCTTTCAAACGAGCCTATTTCCATCCTTAAGCAAGGTCATTCAGTAACATCTATCCCATTCTACAGAATTTAAAACTGAGCTTTGAGGGAAGCTCACCTTTGTAGTACCAGATGATTGATACCTGCTAGAACGTGCATTAAACTGTTGGTCATTTCTGGGAAAATGCAATGGCTGGATTGAAAACCTCTGTGTTTTGCTTAAAACTGAAGGAAAAAGCACAGTGCTCATTCTACTTCTGTAATTATGAAAAACAGCAAGCTCTAAGTCATCCTTCATTGCACCCCCCTCATCATCTCCCCCCGCCCCCCAACAGAAATCCTTCTCCTGGAGCCTGGGCGTTTCAATTGGGAGGTGAAACTTTTTCTCATTCTTTGCTCTACAGTGTCCCATGGTGAGTTCTTTTAACAGTTCAATTTCTGAGCACAAAGATGATACTGAGCGTGATGAGGCTGGGGGGGAGGGGGAGGTAGGAAATGAGCTTTGGGTGAGGTTGCTAATGAGGAGGGCAGGTTTGCTGCAAAAGCATCTGTGATTGTCAGAAAAAAAACGAATAACTCTTCTCGAGCAAGGTGATGGTTGTAAAGGTCAGCTTGCTCCTGGCTCCAGGAGACGAGGGTGTTACCAACTCAGGGACCACTTCCTTGAACCTGAAGGTCTTTAGCATTCCCTCCCCAGCACAGAATGTGAGACACAATTTCGAGACCCTCACAGCCTTTGGGGCCGCTGGGGTGGGGGGGGTGTTTGCTTGGTCTCTGTTCTGAAAGTTATGTCCGTCCGTGTCTAGTTGAGACTGTGATGCTGCCGTAATAAGAGTCCCCCCTCCCCCCAGGCTTGTGGTGTCAATCAGACAGGGTGTGTTGTCACACTGCATGGCTTTGGTGGGCCGGTCAGGGCTCAGCACTGTTCTGTCGGGGACTCCAGCTGACCAAGTATCTGTTTGGAATGCATCTTACCTGCCCTGTTAGTGGAGGAAGTGAACAACTGAACAGATCACAGCCTGAGTCTCAAGACAACCCACACAATCACGGTCCCATTTCATGGGCCCAGTTGAATTTCAAAGGTGGGAGTGAGGGGTAGTGCAAGTGAGTCCTCAGACCAAAAGTGGATGAGATGGGACCTTTGTAAACAGTCCTAATGATTTCCAGACAATGCGGCATTAAAAAATCATCTATAAATATGAATTCCATTTTGAGGCACGGCAAGATCTTGAAACATAAGGGTTCACAGTTGTTTGGGAGAGAGGGACCTGTTAGCATTCATGTGGATGGGACACTTGGGTGCCAGCTCCCAGACACTACCTGTTCGCTTACCTGTGGGGCAGCTCAGTCAGTCCCTGTAAGAATCTCAAGCCCAGCCTCCTTCTCATGGTTTAACTAAGGAGTTGGACATCCCAACTCTGAATCCAGGAAAATCCCTTAACAGCTGTGAACTCACAGTGCCCAGTTGATCTGACTCTGTGCCGCTGGTCACCTATGAGGAGCCACAGCAGATGGGAAGAGAGATGTAACCTGGGAAAGCTGAAAAAGGAGGGAGGAGAAAACACACATGAAGCACCGAGTGTTCTGCCTCAGAGAGGGGTGACACAGCTACTCTGTAACCAATATCATCCTCTTCATCACCACTGTCACCATCCTTATCACCATCACCATCAGCATCCTCACATCACCATTCTCCTGTAACCTTCACCCGCATCACGCAACCTCAGCACCATTCCCTTCCCCATCCCCATCAGCCTCTTCCTCATTGACATCACCAGCACCACCACCGTCTTCCTCATCACCATCCCCACCATCCTCATCCCCATCCTCTTCGTCATCATGAGCTCTCACCACCATGATCATCATTCCGCAGTACCGCCCTGTTTTCACCTTTGACTTACACAGAAATGGGGTCACCCAGCCAAGTCTGGAAGTGGGGGTAGGGGGGTGCTGAATAACGAGCAGCCCTCCTGTCTGTATCTCTGTTTCCTGTCTTATAAATCAGTTCGGTCGGAGCAGAAGAAGTTTTCTGAGTCCTCATCCAAATCCTGACATCCTGCAATGCCAAAATTCAGAGAGGGCCCCCACATTCCTGCTCTCGCGTTCAAAGCGTTCTCGGTGCCGGCTTCGGTGAGGCTCTGGAGAGTGTCTCTGTCAAGGGGTCGGCAGGCAGCGGGGAGACTCTGCGAAGCCAGACTCTGAGATCCACTTGGGAACGGCCTTCACTGCAAGCTCTGGCCTTGAACCCAGGCAGAGAACCTTCTGACATGAGCCAACTGGATTTATCTCTGTGGGTAGCTTCCCAGGAAGCAAGGTCCTGGGCCCTCCCAGAGCTCTGTGGCCTCTCAGCCACCACACGCACTCGCTGTTTCCTCTCTCATCACTTAGTGGGGGTGGGTGTGCCCGGCGCCCCTAGCTCATGCCCAGGGTTGGGGCGTTCTGGTTCTGCCAGCAGCCTTGCCTATTAGTCATGCAGTACGATGACCAAGAAACTGTCCCACATACTGACCCAGTGACCAGTGGCCATAGTCACCAGTGACCCACAGGAGAAACAGCAGCCACAAGTCTGTGAGGTGAAGGCCAAGGAAGCAAGCTCTTCATTACCCAGAACCTTCCATGGCCTTTGATTTCAGGAGACGAACTAAAGCTCGATTCTAGCACCTCGGGCTGCAGCAGTCACGGACCAGGGCTTCAGAGCCGAGAGCCACCGGCCTCTGCTTCTGAAGATGGTCCAAGTCACACCTTGAACCACGTGTGTCCTCATCTTTGAGGTGGGGTGCGATGTGGAGCCCAGAAGAGAGGGAGCAGGACAGTCTCTCTGTGTCATGGGGCTGGAGGCCATCAGCCCTGCTCTGGGTGGAAGTGGACCCAGCTTAGGATCACCCTCCGAAGACTCGGGAGTCTCAATGCATCCAGGACAGAAGGTGTTAGAAGGAATAAGGGTGACCTAGGAGCACTGTGTGTCCACTGTAAAGCATCTAGGACAGAAGGTTCTGGAAGGCCAGGCCCTGGCCCAGGAGCACTTCATGCTCTCTGTGAAGAAGCCCAGCCACCAGCTCCAGTGGCATCTCATTTGTTCCCAAAGGACATACAGTGTCTGTTTCTGGGGCTGGAGCAATAGCACAGCGGGTAGGGCATTTTTCTTGCATGCGGCTGACCCGGGTTCGATTCCCAGCATCCCATAGGGTCCCCTGAGCACTGCCAGGAGTGATTCCAGAGTGCAGAGCCAAGAGTAACCCCTGAGCATGGCTGGGTGTGACCCAAAAAGCAAAAAATAAATAAAAATAAAAATCACGGTCATGGTCCTCCCGTTGTTCATCGAATTGCTCGAGCGGGCCCAGTAACGTCTCCATCGTGAGACTTTGTTGTTACTGTGTTTGGCATATCGAGTATGTCACGGGTAGCTTGCCAGGCTCTGCTGTGCGGGCGAGATACTCTCGGTAGCTTGCCGGGCTCTCCGAGAGGGGCGGAGGAATCGAACTCGGGTCTGCCATGTTGGCTGCGTGCAAGGCAAACGTCCTACCCACTGTGCTATCACTACAGCCCAAAAATAAAAATAAAAAAGAACATACAGTGTCCGGTTCTTCGGGCCATCTCCTGCCGTTCAGGTACTGCCTGTTCTATTGTACTGAGGCCGGGTGGCCTTCGGTGACATGCAACCCTGTGACTCCCCTTGCTGCAGTGACTCTGCAGATAGATGGTGTGTCCAGCTCAGATGAGAGTCTGGGGCAGAGGGTGAGGGCTGGTGGCCCCTCCTGGGCACAGGGACCAGCACCTCCTCCTCCGGTTCTTCCTCCTTCCTACCAGGCTGCAAGTGACCCCACCTGTGGCCTGTTTCAGACAACATGAAGTGGGGAAGGGGGCGACCCGATCCAGCCCTTCTTGCCCATGCCCACACCAATGGCCAGAGCCTGGTCTCGGCACCACCCCCCCCCACCAGGAGGGGGTGCTGCTGAGCATGCATCTACACCCGCCTGTGGGCAGGAGTGTCAACTTGCATGAATAACCCCGAGGGCCACTGAGTCTTTCCTAAACCCACGAGGACGACCAAGCACAGTTTCTCTTTCTTGGAGTGCACGACGGAGCAACTCAACCCTGCACTGGGATGAACATGTGCGTTTGCACAAGACCAGGCGCAGAGAAGATGCTCTCAGAGGCAGCACCTATGTAGGTCCTCCCCACCCCACCCCCACCCCCACCCCCAGAGGCCTTGCTGTCAGACCCTTGCTGTCCAGACATCCCTGTGTCTCGTGGACATCATCGCTGTGGGCACTTCCTGGACTCGGCGAGAAGGTTCTCTGCCAGGCAAATAGGAGCTTCCGCCGCTCCAGCTGTATGGGTCTGCAGACACTTCCTGTTCCCCCACCTCACCCGGAATCCAAGCAGGACCCTGGGCAGACACTGTCACAGCCCAGAAGTGGGAAGTGGGCGGGTGGGGCGGAGATGAGCTGAGGCTGCTGGCCAGCCCTGCGGGGTATGGTCTGGGCCCCCTTCCTGCAGCTCTTTGATCTAAGCCTGCATTACCAATCCTCGCAACCCACTTCTCTTAGAAGAAGAAGGAGTGGGGGAGTGAGCGCAGGGACCCTCCGACCCTGCTTTCCCTCCCCACTCCCGAGTCATTGTTCTGGTGGCATGTCCCGGAAGGCAGGTCTCCCCCCTCCTCCCCCCCCCCAGGACGTGGCCACTCGGGCCCACTCGGCATTCTCCGTGCTCTGCACACACGTCTGTGCCATCCATCATCAGAGCCATTATCCTGCTTCTGATCAAGGGGCAATGGAAAATCTCCCTCACCCTTCAACACCTTCCCGCAGCCCTTTGATTTGCCAGGCGTGGGCAGAAGGGGGGTTTCCGCTGGATGACCTCAGACCTCTCTGTGCCGAGCCCCCAGCACCTCATTATCGTCAGTCTGGGGAGAGAAAGCCCAGCCAGCCTCTTAGCCAACACTCAGCGCTCCGCTCCAAGCTCTCTGGCTTGCTTTCTTGCAGAGAAGCTTTGCTTTCTTCTCTTTTTCTGGGGGGCTGGGGGGAGGGGGAGACATGCTGAATGGGTCCTTCCTGGAGCAGCTCACCCACACCTCCATTCACCTGAGGGCTGGGTACTCCCTCCACACACACACACACACACCTCAAGCACAGGTTGCCTGGGGCGCTGGTTAAATCACAACCAACACCACCCTTTCTCCCCCTCGGCAACAGTGGCTGGTCAGCAAAAGTGGGGCTTCTCCTTCTCCAAACTGCTGACATTGGCCGCCAGAGCCTTCTTTACTAAGCATGGGGGGATGTTGAACAGCACCCCAGCTGTGACCATGAAGACCCATCCATCTCTGGAGTCCCCTGGGGGACAGAATTGCATCATGCGAAGACAGAAGCGTGCAGAGTAGTTTGGACCAGGTTTGGCTTCTCCTGGCCACATTCCTCCCCAGCTATGCCACCAGGAACCATTGATACCTCTTTTTTTTTATTTTTGGGTCACACCCGGCGAGGCACAGGGGTTCCTCCTGGCTCTGCACTCAGGAATTACTCCTGGCGGTACTCAGGGGACTATATGGGATGCTGGGAATCAAATCTGGGTCAGCCACATGCAAGGCAAATGCCCTATCTGCTGTGCTATCACTCTAGCCCCCCCACCCCCGTGAGACCTCTTTAAGACTCAGTTTCCCTGTCTGTTGAGTAGACCAAAATCTGGCTCTCCCTCTCAAGGCACCAGGAGGGTTCCTGGACTCCTATGATGTTTGTAAGTCGCTCAGCCCCAGTTTGCCAAGTTTCCTTGATTGAATTCATTCCGAGCAACTAATATCTACTGGCTCTCTAATGAAGTTCTGTGCAGGCGTGATGTAAACAAGGTCTGTGCTCCCTTTTCTCCCCCAGTTCAGTCAGGGAGACATGAATGCCCACACAGACGGTGGAAGAGGTAGAGAAGAGGAGGAACACGGAAGCTTGACAGGGCGGTGAGCTGAGTGGGGCAGCCAGCCCGGTGCACCCATGTTACAAGGCACCCACGTCTAAGTTCCAGAGTCTTCGCCACATCAACCTTCGAGAAGAGAACTGAAATGGGCATGAAAACATTTTAGGGGACATAAACCTGGCCTCTGAAACGGTGTGGGCACGTGTGCATATGAACCGGCTATAGGAAAGAGGTAGCTCTTGGGGACCACTTCTTCCAGCGCCTCTGTTCCATGGGACATTCGTGGAAGACACCCAGAAGTAAGATGAAGCACATGGTCGAGAAACAGCAAGAAGGATTTATGCTCCTGAGCCTTCACACATGAGCACACACAAGTCTCCCAGTAGGAACTGGAGACTTTGGCCTAACTAACTAACTTTGATCTCAAATGTCTGTTTCTGAGAAGCCACCTTTGGAGCCAGGTGTTTTGAAAAAAAAAAAAAACAAAAAAACTGCTTTGGCTTGGGGATGAGTTTAAGAGACTTTTTAAGGCTCTTCCAATGTCTCTCACACCCACAGATCTCCATGACTCTCGGTGGACTCGCATGGGAGCACAACAAGGATTCAGGCCTTTCCCTGCAGAAAGCAAAAAGCAGGTTCCGTGGCCTCGTGGGCTCCCTTGTGGATCCCATGGTCAGATTTTGCCTAACCGGATGGCACATTGGTGGTTTGATCTGTGGCCACCTGTTGATCTGGCTCCACGGCAACATACTGGGGTCCAGCAAGTGACTAATTACTGAACTCGGCTTCATGATTGCAGTCTATGTACAGCCCCAAGGCATGGAAATGTGCAGTTCAACTAGGGGGATAAGGAGGAGCCTGAGCAATCATGCCCAGCGCTGGGCAAAGAGCAAAGGATGTAGGGCTGGATATCCGGGATTTGAGTGCAGAGCTGCACCCTGGGTAATGCCTGCAGCTCCATCTTCACTGCAGCCTCAGATGCTTCAGAAACAGGATTGTACAAGTAGCTACGATTTCTCTTTTTGACCCAAGAAAAGGTGGAGAACCATAAAAAGGACCTTTGCAGAGAATGAAACAGTCGTAGACAGATCTGAGAGCCAAAGATGGTGGCCGCTTCATTTGGCTAATAGGCCCGTTAAATGCTTTTCAAATGTTTTACTGTAAAATTCACATCACACACAGTTCCCTGTCGGAGCCGTTTCTGAGTGTACAGCTGAGGAGTGTTAAGTGGATTCAGATTGTTGTGCAACCAATCTCCAGGAGGTTTTTAGCTTGTGAAACTGAAACCAGCCCCTTTAAACAACCCCAAACACTCCTGAGCCCCATTGCCTTCCCTCCTCCGCTCTCTGTAGGAAATACATCACTCTCCAAAACTCCTAGGAGGGAACCCCAGGCATCACAGTTACCTTTTCTAATCAGCTTCCTTATCGGAGTATAACATGCTCGGATTTCTCCCATGTTGGAGGCATAGAGGAATCCCCCCCCCCTTTTTTAAGACTAAGAACCCCTTACATTCACACTCCACCTTTTGTAGATCCATTCACTCATTCCAATTCCAGCCACTTGGGTTGCTTCTACCCCTAGATACTGTGAATAACTCAGTCATGAATGGGGGTGTAGTGTCTCTCTGAGACCATGCTGTTGGTCCTTTTGATTAATCGTACAGCATTCACTGCAATTAAAACGACTCTATGGACATTTTCTTCACATATCATAACACTTACCTTTAGATGTATAAAATTCAGTGAATTTGAGCCTACTCAAATTTGCACAACCGTACACTGCCATCAATTCTAGAACATTCCATCATTCCTACACGGAATCTCATGCCCATTAGTAAGTATCTCCTTCCCCTTCTCCCCCACGCCCGCTCATCCACTTGGTCTATCTTTTTGCCAATTCTGAACATCCCCTAGACCAGGGACCATACAATGCATGGTGTTTGCATCTGGCTTCTTTTACTTCATGTTCTCAAGTTCTTGCTGTAACATAAATACCAGCTTCTCGTTATTGCTAACTAGTTTTACGTGGAATGAATGTGCTACATTTTGTGTATTCATCTGTCAGTTAATTTGCTGGTGGACATTTGGTTTGTATTCACTGCACTCAGAACTTTTGTGTCTTGTCTTGTGATGCTTTTGGAAGTTCCCTTTACCCTACCAGGGGTCAGGAAGCCCCTGTGAGAAAGTGTAGTTTAGAGACCCTGTTTGAGTGTAGACTGCTAAGCCCTCCCCCTTTATTTCCTCCTGGTAAGAACGGGAGAAAAGATAACCGCTTCCACTCAGCTTAAAAGCTATATAAATATATATATGTGCATACATAGATATATATTTTTTTCTTCTCTATTTCTAATGGAATAGACTTGTGCTCTTTAGGGAAATCAATAGGAGGGGTAACAACCGATTATACTATGAGAAAGGAAATTTTAAAAGACTCTTTGGAAATAGCGCATACATAAAACATTTCTGAACTATCTGCAAATGCAGGAATTATCCCTCCGTGCGAGGGATCTGTGCCAAAGTAAAAGTCTGCTCAGGCTCTTATGAAACCTCCTAGTTAGCGGCAAGTTTCTCGCTCCAGGGTCTGTGGAAGCCACTGCATTCGTCGTAGGGTTGCCAGGGTGGACGACATGAATGCCGTCTGAGGACAAGGCCTCGCTGTCTAATTGACGATCGAGCCCTCGATGAACGCCGTGTCTTCAACATCCCAGTTCTTGGGCATGTGTCCAGTGGCATTTTGGTTTTCTTGAACCCCAGGATAAAAGATCCTTAGGACTTTGGGCAATGTCATCTTCCTTACCCTGGATACTGGAAAGCCCCCCACCCCCGGGATTCAGGATAAGACCAGGTCGACTGACCATGAGACACCCCCCACACCTTTGGAAAACTCTGCCGGGAGAGCAATTATCTCCTTATTTGAGCAACCTGACAAGCTTCCCCCCTTCTCACTCATAGTTCACAGGCACACAGCCGCCGTCCAACTTTGTTACAAAGAAAGTCGAGAAACTTGTCCCATGTTTGATCATCAGCGTGCTGTAAGAATTTGCCTGTCACTTGTTTAGGATAATGGCTGAATTTTTCAGTTTTCAATTGATGCTTGGCAGTTCAGATGTGTTAGATGGCTGGCAAACAGCGGAAAGAAATCCACACATCCTCTCCATTGTCAAGCTCATTTAGCAGATTATTCTAAGACGAAAGTAAAGGAAGGGAGCTCGGGCTGTGAGTCTTTCAAGAAAATATTACTCGGTGTGAACAAAAGCAAATCCACAGAACTTTAAAATGTCAGGGAGAGCTTAGAAATCCTTCAGTTTGAAGGATTTGAAAACCTCATGTGTCTGCAGAGTCTAGGCAGATAGCAAAAAAAAAAAAATGTTTTTATAAAGAAAGAATTGTAGGGGGAAAAAGTAAGAGGAGAGAGAGAGAGCATGTGAGATGCTAGAGTCGAGAGAGCCCTTGCAAGCTTCTCTGGGGGAGGGACTTTGCCGGCCAATTGTGTGTTTTTGTGGAACCTGTAAACGCCAAGTATTGTACTCTAATTAGCTAATAGAGCTGTGTTCTCTCTCCTCTGTCTCTCTCTGTCTCTGTCTCTGTCTCTGTCTCTCCCCCTACCCCACCCCCTTGTGTTGGGTGTTAAATAAGAGTCATCTGGGGAATTTTGTACTTACTGGTCATGGGTCTTTTTCTCTGTGGGCTGGAGCGATAGCACAGCGGCAGGGCGTTTGCCTTGTGCGCAGCCAGCCCGGTTGAGCTGGGTTCGATTCCTCCGCCCCTCTCGGAGACCCTGGCAAGCTACCAGGAGTATCTCGCCCGCACACTCACATGGCAAAGTCTGGCAAGCTCCCCGTGATGTATTTGATATGCCAAACACAGTAACAGCAAGTCTTAAAATGGAGCTGTTACTGGGCCCGCTCGAGCAAATTGATGAACAACGGGAGGACAGTGACGGTGACAGTGACAGGGTCTTTTTCTCTGTAATCTCTCTTGCAGTCTGAGATGTTGCAAATATGTTATATTCAGACATGTGTGCTATTTTTCTTAAAACAAGTCCTTCCCAGGTGTTAAAAGCTTCAGCCTACCTGACACAGTGAGGCAGTCGGTCAAGTGCAGACCCGGGTAGGTGGGGAGTTGGCCAGTATGAATTCAGGACCCCGAGGTGGTTAGCTCTGTCTAGCAAGGCCAAAGTTTAAATTTTCATGACCAGTTTTTTTTTTTATTTCAAAATGTGGAGAACGAACAAAGGTAACTGGTATAGTGACCAGTTTTGACTTGTGGACAGTTTTCAACCCTTGTGATTTATGATGAAAACACCAAATGGACATTAAAAGTGGAGGGCTCTGCTCTTCCTCTACAAGCTTTCTCTTGAAAGCTTGGGTTTTTGTCGTTGCTTTAAAAAATAAAGTAATTTGACTGATATTTATTGAGTGCTTACGGTGTTTTGAACATGGATCTGGATTTCCCCAAGTTTGGCTTTTGATTAATTGCATCCAGAGCAGTCCACGAGTCCACATTTAGATTTCAAGTTAGAAGACAGGGCATGGAATTCCTCTCCCTCGTGCCAGGACTCTGGAGACAATTAACTGAAATTTGCAATAATTCAGACAAAGTGTTCCAGATCCTCATTAAAAGAAAAGCTTCAAAAAATGGAGAGGGGTTTTATATTTATGAGCACATTATTGTAGTCTGTGTTAATTAGAGGGAGAATTTTTTTTTCTTTGCATGAACTTCAGGTGATTTAAGTGACTTGGAGGTAATAAAACTGCCCCTCTCTTCAGTTCCTCCTCACCCTGAAAGATTTGTATCAATTATTCCAGCTCCCTGCCGCTGAAGCTTTTTCTCTAGATATTTCCATGTCTGGACCCTTCTTATCATGGAAGTTTCAAATGACACTTTATCTCCTTAGGAAAGCTTTCTGGAATATCTTTGCTTTTTGGGTCACACCCGGTGATGCTCAGGGGTTACTCTTGGCTCTGCACTCAGGAATTACCCCTGGTGCTGCTCAGGAGACCATATGGGATGCTGGGAATCGAACCCGGGTCGGCCGCATGCAAAGCAAACGCCCTACCCCTGTGCTATCGCTCCAGCCCCTTTCTGGAACATCTTACTGAAATGAACTCACTCCTGGCTCTCTACCCTAGGAAACAGGAAAGAGCTCAGAACCTGATACCCAACTTGCCGCCTATTTTTGCCAATAAAGTGTAATTGGCACAAGACCAAATCATTTGTGACTTTTTTGGTGTTACAAGAGCAACTTGAGTATTTGCCAGGGACTGTTTGATCCACAGGTCCCCAAACATTTGCTATGTGACCCTCCCTACAAAATGGTTTTCCACCCAAGAATTTCATACTGCCCTGTCTTATTTCCTGCATGGTCATGGTTTTTATACGTAAGCGCTTACTTTTTGTGTGTGCTTGTTTGTTTCTGATTTTCTTCCATTAGAATGGAAACTTCTCAAGGGTTATGTCCCGGCACACAGAGCACTTCCTGTTTGGGTTGGTGGAACTGAATGAATTCCATACATTTGTCTTTTAATGCAGAAACACTCCAGGTTACTTGATGGGTGCATAGAACCTGCAAATAGCATTCATAGTTCTAGGAAACTGTGACTTGAGGGAAAACAACATATAAAGGAAGCATGTAAAAGTAGGGAAAATGGAGCTGTGTGTGTGTGTGTGTGTGTGTGTGTGTGTGTGTGTGATGGGGGAGGGGGGCTCAATTTTTATTCCGCCAAAAGGACCAACCAAATAACTGAGAGTGATAAGAGCTAAGCATCAAGTTTTGTGATTTCTTCTCTTGCACATGTTGAGACAAAGTCACCAGGCAGAGCCCCAGTCTTGTGGGTGAGAGTAGGCTACAGTGTCATATCCCCCAGGGCCTCTCCATGAACAAGAATTTGTCAAGATAAGGAAGCAGCTCACACAGCTTCCTGCTAGGGTACTGAGCATTCTGGTTTATTTCTTCAAGCAAAGGACTAAGATTTTTTTTCCCCTATGGTGTGTACCCATGCAAAGAAGGAATTCACTATTTTTCTCTGCTTGGTTGGGTCAACCACTGGCTACACAAACCCCAGCTGTACCTGGCAGGAGTTGCTATTCCAGTCATGTAGCTTACCTGCTGGACGTAAAAGTCCTCATTCCATGTGACACCGTCTCACCCTTCCTCTTGAAGTCACTTCCCTTCTCTACATTTGTTCTTTGTTCTCACATGGCTCAAGTCCCCACTGCAAGGATCTTCTCTGGCATGGAGTTTAGCCAGAGATTGGATTCGCAGAACAGTTCCCTCTCTATTCGCCTCTCTTGCTTTCCCTTCCATCCGGAAGGCAGAGACCATTTGGTAACCATCTACACATTTCCTTCTATGACCCCGTCTGTGTTTGACATGTGCTGAGTCTTGAGTAAGCATCCCAGCCTGGCACCATCTTAGGAGTCTGCCAGGCAACGACCATTAAACTAAAATTAAAAACTTCCCCCAACACCCTAGGAGTTGACCCTGGAAGGCCCCACAGCTTATAAAATGAATCTGTTAAATTGCACCCACTTGCTATCTGAAGTATGATATTTTTTTCCTTCGAAAGAAAACATAATATTTCATTGGCTTTTGAAATTATTGTTCGCAGCTAATAAGTTTTATCTTTCTATGACTCATTGCACATTTGGATGGATCTCCCAGGATTCTGAAGTTCCATGAGTTGTTCAGAAATCCTTGAGAGGCTGGCACATTCTATGCCCCTAATTCCTGGTATCTGTAATTGCCCTCTAAGACCTGGTAGAAAATCCAACAGGCTTGGTTTTTGTCCTTTAGAAGTTTGGAATTCAGCGTGCAGGGGCAGTGGGTAAGCAGGGTGGTCCAGATAATCCATGAGACATCTCATTCGGAGGAAAGGTGGGGATGAGATAAGACTAGGGGATGGGAAAACAGAGACATGGGCCTGGGGAGAGAGCCCTGGAGAAGACCACCCTAGAGGAAGGTTTGCTCCTATTCAAGCCTGGGCTTCTAATATCCTAGATGAGAAGCTACAAGCACTTTACCCAGTGAGCCCTGATAAATGGACTTAGTCCATAACTGGTTCACCCAGAGTCATAATAAGCTATGGACCCTTCCAGAATGTTTCGAAGCCAGCATCAGAGCATAAGCCAACTGTGAGAACCTTCTTAGTGTAGAGTCCCATATGACAGCACAGATTGAACAGCTATGAAGGTTTGTGACAGTCATCCTAAAAATAGCTCATTCCCTGCCCTGCCACAGAGGCAGGGTGGGATGGGGGGATGGGGGGTGGGAGGGATACTGGGATCCGTGATGGTGGGAAATGGGCACTGGTGGAGGGATGGGTATTTGATCATTGTATAATTGAAACCCAAGCACAAAAATGTGTAAGTCAGCAACTGTACCTCATGATGTCTCACTATTAAAAAATTTTTAATAAAAAAAAGAAACTTCGGTACATCTAAAAAAATAAATACAGTAAAATAAAAATAGCTCATTCCCAAGTGTCATTCCCAAGATATTATGGTGGAATTCATATATATATATATATATATACACATATATGTGTACATATGTACATATGTATGTATACATACATGTATATGTGTGTATATGTATATGTACACACACACACAGAGCACCTAGCACATTCTAGCCACCCTGCAAAAGTTTAAGAAGTTAATTGAGTTTCTTGCTTTTTCTTTTCTGGGAAAGTAGATCTGAGCCAAATATCTATAAGCAAGCAATTACCTTAGTGTTTTATCTTTTAGACCTTGGGCCCATGGCAAAGTATCACCGTGGGCTAACTTTATCTTTTCGACAATCCTAGTGTTAGTACATTTAACTAGTTCATTTGAAAATAGAAATACATACATATGACCTTTTGAGAGAGATCTCTCTCCATGTCTTGACAGTTGATGATGATAAACGGATTCTAAACACAAGTGATTTTGATTAAGGCTCTTTGAGTAGATGCTCCAAAGCTGCCACACCATGAAACGTATACATTTTCCCCCTGTCTATAAATCTGAGTTGTCTTGAGTTGCCAAGTCAGGTAAAGTGAGTCCGTGGGTAGCTCTTAAATGCATTAAAGCCCTGGAAAGATTAGATCCTTCTACACCAGATGAGGTTTGGTGGTGCCGCTCATTAGCATTTGAACAAATTTGTGAGACTTTTAAGGCGTGTTGTTGGATTGAGCTAAGTAGACTAATGCAGTGAATTCCAGGCCCTAATGGCTCCATTTATCAAGGGAGCAGGTTTTAACATAATGCATAAACCTTTCTCACATGGCCATTTCACTATGCATTTAATTCTATTGTAACATGGCACTCCAGGCAGAGAAAATGAAGAACTTAAACAAGGTTAACATTCCGAGAAAAGACTAGGGGGGAAAAAATCAATACCACCCTCCTTCTTCCCCAAATAAAAGATGATTTACAAAAAAAAAAAAAATGGAAATCTATGGTAAAGATAGGGCCTGACGGATGACACGACGGACCCACGATCTTTGTGCCTGGGACCCCAGCTGTCGCTTCAACTAGATTTGTATCCAGTTTCAGGGATCATATTCTAAAAAACGAGGGGGATTAGGTGAAGGTTATGAATCGGTTAAAGGCCCTTCCACAACTTGGAAATTTATTGGCGGTGGGAGATAAGGACTCAGTTCAGTCTCCTACTCTTGTTCATTTCAGAATGTCCCCCTTCCTGACGAGCAGACAAATCTGTGAGTCCGAAGATGCTCCCCCACACTGAGGAAGCTTGTTGGGGCTGCACATCGCTATATCCAATTTGATTATTCAGGATTTTTTGCTTTTTTTTTTTATCTATTAGTGGTTCACCAGCTCCAGAGCTTCTTCACATCAGCTGAGGGAGTCTGTGGGTTTTGTCTGGCAGGAGGTGACCAGGCACCTGAACACGCAATGAGCACCACCTCTGCTGAGGGGGGGTTTGCGTCGGGACTGGGGCTCAGAGAAGGATGTCGTGTGATGAGGCTGCAGCCCAGAGCTCTGTCCTTCTGCCTGATGGTGTGGCTACTGCCCAGCATATACAGAACAGGTGACCCTCTATAAATGACTTGAGTTCTATATTTATCAAGCTATTAAGAACCTAAAGAAGTCACTTAAATTTTTCAGACAGACCTCGCTGCATTTTACGAGGGAAAATATATGCTTTAGAGGCTTCATAAATTTAGAGTTTTTTGAAAACTGCACAGTATATCTCTTCCAAGTGTCAAGGGTCCATGGTAGCTAACTGGTTTTTCAGCAGATGCTATGCTGCCACTTAGTCTGGAAACTCTCTGCTATTCACACATAAAACGGCCCCAGAGTCATTCATTCCATCCATACTACCATCCCAAGTAATTTCCTTCGGGAAAAAGAAAACAGTTAAAAAAAAAAAGTGAGTGTCTCCATTTCCCTCATTTATTCCTGAAAATGGTTTTCTGTATAGTGGTTGGCAGAACTTGGGTTCAAGTAGCAGGAGTTAAATCTAGTAACTGAACACAGACTGAATTTCGGTCACTCAAAAAACAAACAAACAAACAAACAAAAACCAACCACCTAAACTTGGGGACTTCAGGATGTGATTCAAGTGATAGAGCATAAGCCTTGCATGTTTGAGGTCCTAAGTTCAACGCCCAGCTTTGTGTGACCCAGAATACCACTCAACATGGCCCCCACATCAGCAACAGCAAATGTAAAGTTGGAGTTTAAACCAGGAGCTTGTATTTAATCTTTCGCTTTTGGAACTCAAAGTTATTCTCTACCCAGTAGAAACAAAAGTGCCCTTTCAAAGTACTCGCATGCCCCAAATGCAAGGAAATCAATAGACAAGCTCTCTTTCTCAGCAGCAATGCTCTGGGCTGTAGGCCTGTGCCTCTCTCCATCCTCCCAACCTAGGCAGAGTGCTCCACTGAGTCTCCGTGTCTCCATCCATGTTTTATCCCAGCAGTTGGTTGCTTGTTTCTTCATCTGTGCCCCCAATTCTTCTGCATACACCTTTCTAGCAGAGACAAGATCTTATACTCATTTCTTACTGCTCTGCCCAATGTCACCACTATTAAAACTCAAGACCATCTGTGATGGGATTAATACATGAATCACAAAATACAGCCACAATCCTTTAGGCCAGCTTCCAACTTTTTGATGAAAAGCAGAAATGGAAAGAAAGAAACGGAGTGATAATGATGGAGCCCTTGAGTCTTTTCCTCCCTTTTGAAGGGGGCTGAAGAAGTTGCTTTCTTTTCAAAGATGGTTGGCAACATACGGAAGGTAGAGCAGACGTCAGAGAGAAGGAATCTGTCACACAGACCCATATCTGCCCAATGATGCTCCCTACACACACACACACACACACACACACACACACACACACACACACACACAGAGGCAGATCTGCTGCTGGTGGCTTTTCAGAAAACACCCTGAATCACTCCAGCAAAGAGAGGAACCTAAGGGGGCTGGAGCAATAGCACAGAGGGTAGGGTGTTTGCCTTGCATGCAGCCAACCCGGGTTCTATTCCCAGCATCCCATATGGTTCCCTGAGCACTGCTAGGGGTAATTCCTGAGTGCAAAGCCAGGAGTAACCCCTGTGCATAGCCGGGTGTGACCCAAAAAGAAAAAAAAACAGAGAAATCTAAGAAAAATGAAGGGAGCTACAGGTTAGAGACACAATGCACAGCTAGACCAGACTTGGCCAACCTTATAATGTGTTTTGTAAATATTCCCCCCCCAATATCAGACCTTTTTTTTTCTCTGGTAGTTTGTCTGTATTCTTTTTTTTTTTTTCCTGTTTGGAGGTTTTACATAGTCTAGGAAGTTTCTAGAAAAATTCTAGGTGTCTTAATGAGACTTTCTCCAAATGGCTCGGTTCTTTGGATATGACACTAGACGGAGACACTTCTTAAAACTCTGCAGTTCCATTGTGAAATCAGTATACACGCTTCCCTCCATGGCCGTCCACTTGGAAACACAGTTGGTACTCTTCCTATTCAGTTCCGCCATTTTTCTGAGGTCGTTCTCTTAGTTGTTTTCTTATCCCTATTGAGGTAAGTTAGTGTGAATTGAAATTATAAGCACAGAGGGAGCCAAGCTCTTTGAAGAAGGCTGATCGCGACTCTTCTAAGAGCATTCTATGGTGAGACATGTTTTTAAAACAGCATCAGGAAGCTGCTGCGGGTCCAGGAAAAAGAGCTGAAACTTGGCTCTTGCCGCGGCTTTAATCATCAACTCGGTGACATTGTCAGTTAACCTCTCTTTTGTCAGCTCATCTAAAACATGGAAGTGAATCGTATCTTTCCCACGGGGTGAATAAGAGGACAAAGTAAGATAATCTACCAGAAATTTCTTGGCACATTATAAAGTGCCCTATAAACATATTAGATAATCCCTACAAATGTGCAGTGTTCTTGAGTCCAAAGAGCAAACTAGAGGAAACTCTAGCGTAACCCAGATTTGGAAAGGAAATAACACAAGTGGGTATGGCCCTTCTATTTTGTGACAACCTTATTTGAGTATACTGGGGGAATTGTAACACATATGTGCATTGAATTCAAGTGGTTGAAACTAGACACACTTCACAAAGCAATTAAAATTCTGTTGATCAGGGCCTGAGAGATAGTAGAGTGGTTAAGGTACTTGCCTTGAGTTCAGCCAACTCTGGTTTGTCCACCAGCACTGCATATGGTCCCCGAAGCTCCGCCAGAAGTAACTCCCAAGCACAGAGCCAGGAGAAGCCCCTAAGCATGACTGTTGTGGCCCCATAACCTTAATAAATAAATAAATAAATAAAATGTTTAAAGGTTACACACTTCTGGGCTGGAGCCATAGCACAGCGGGTAGGGCATTTGCCTTGCACACAGCCCACCAGGGTTCGATTCCTTCACCCCTCTCGGAGAGCCCAGCAAGCTACTGAGAGTATCCCACCTGCCCAGCAGAGCCTGGCAAGCTCCCCGTGGTGTATTCGATATGCCAAAAACAGCAACAACAAGTCTCACAATGGGGACATTACTGGTGCCTGCTTGAGCAAATCGTTGACAGGAGGACAGTGCTACAGGGCTACACATTTCTCTCCTGCCTATGTGTCATCTGTGCACGGTACTGTAACTAGTACACATTTTAAATTAGTATATATGATCTTATTTGGGTGTATTTGTAAAACTAGGAAAACATCATTTGTAGACACTTGGCATTTTATTGGGTAGATCTATTTACTATGACTATAGCACACGTTTGCAGTTCCTGCCGAGTAGATGCCCTCTCGCCATGCAGTCCTTTTGCTTAAGATGCTGGACATAGGAGGTTTATTTCAAGGCCTGTTTCTCGTCTCTTCTTAAACTCTTCCAGCAATTGTCGGTGAATGGAAATCGTGTGTGAGCGGAAAGGGGGACTTGCGCATGCGCACAAGCATGCATATGCAAAAACATCAAAACTGATTTGCCCAGGAACTCAATTTGAGCACAAAATCACAGGCATGAATATGCAAGGAAATTTGAATGTGTGTTTGTCAGCAACTGAATATTTGGCACAGGGGCAAATTAAAATAGATTGCACTTAGAGCTTGAGGAAGGAAGAATAAACACAAATTTACAGGTGAGTGTTTAGCAAACAGCATATATATTGAATAGTCATCTGAAATAGACCCATCTGAACTCGGTGGGAAATTGACATTCTGTTTGTGCTGCCGCGTATTAGAACTGGAAGCCTCAAGTTATGTTTCTCAATAGGAATATGGCAAATTGCTATATCTACATGGCAGGCACTTGGCTTTTAAGAGCTGGCAAGATTGAGGGTTATTTGAGTCATTTAAAATAAAAATTTCAGATAGGATCGAATCAGTGTTATTTTTGGTCAATCAGCAAGATAGTGAGCAGGTATTTATGACACAGGCACTTATCTATTTACTTTTTCCTTTTTTTTTTTTTAAACTCTAGACTGTACTCGCTTGGAATGGGAAAAGTAATCCCAAACATTCAGAGCGGAAATAGGAGCTTCCTGGGTCTGCCTGGGAAGATCAAATGGCAATAAGAAGAGTTAGGGACTTGGGTTTACATGACTACAAGTCTTAACACCTTTCATTCTCTAAGTAGCTCCCCGTTATAGGCAAAGGTTAGTTTCTGAAATTAGCCCACTGGGGGAAAGTGTGAACGATCACAACACACTTTAAAATAGTTTTTAAATATTCTGCCCTTAAAACTTTTTGATTTTTTTTTAATTACTGAATCAAACCCAACTTTTGTGAGCCCTTGTGATTCAGAGATTAACATCTCAAATCAGTCAAGGTACAAACAGGACTCCCCCCTCCACCCCACCGACACACACACACACACACACACACACACACACACACACAGTGGTACCACCTCCATCCTTATTTTATGGCCTTGGAATTGTAAGAACTGGAGGGGCTGGAAAGTTGATAGACAGGTGTTCAGACTCGCAAGCCATCCTGCCTTTAAGACACAGTCCAAGCTAAGGGGCTAGAGTTACAGTACAATGGCTAGGGCATTGTACTGCATCAATGCAACCTTGCATGCATCCAAGCAGGGTTCGATACCTGGCATCCCATATGGTCCCCCCAACCCCTCCAGGAGTGATTCCTGAGCTCAGGGCTAGGAGCAAGCCCTGAACACCACTGGGTTTGAACCCAAACAAACAAATGATGCTGTCCAGTCCTGTGTGAAAGGCAGGTGGCGAGATTGTTTACATCTTCTAGCTTGCTCACAGGTTTTACTCTATTCCATTGTAATAATGAGATTCTCCAACCTCAACACAGGAAAACAGATATATTTGCTCTTTGGAGGACTCAGTGAAAGGGAGGGGGGGGGCGCATCTTCCTCAGTTTAAATTCGAATCTCCATCTGTGAGTCGCTCCCACTTAGATTCCATTTCTCTGTGATCTCTGACCACGCTCTTAATATCCCTCTGACTCAGTCCTCTTATCGGTGCGTGATGACAGGAATAAGACCTACTTAACAGAGTTGTGGGCACAAATTTGATAATGCAGAGATGTTCGTAGACAGGTAGCCAACAATTAAAACTTAGTAAGCATGACGGTGATGATGATTACAAAGTGCTGGGGGCCCCCGCCAGGAGGCTGATTGTTTTATGCTCTGTGGGCCAGGGATCTGCCCCGTCCCCCCAGCCCCCACCCCCAATCTTGATGTGCTTTCCTCAGTGTGTCTGTCAGCAGGGAGCCTAGCTTTTCCTCCTACTTGGAAGGCACAGACAGAAAGAGAGAAGGAGTTTGAAAAGCATTCAAGATGGTCCAAGTGAAGGTGGATCTGGAAGAACAAATCATGATATGAAAATCCCAAGGAGGGGCTAGAGCGACAGTACAGTAGGTAGGGCGTTTGCCTTGCTCCCGGCTGACCCGGGTTCGATTCCCAGCATCCCATATGGTCACCCAAGCAATGCCAGGAGTAATTCCTGAGTGCATGAGCCAGGAGTAACCCCTATGCATTGCCGGGTGTGAACCCAAAAAGAAAAAAAAAGAAAGAAAATCCCAAGGAATCCTGATTCCAGAGATGTTGGGGGGGGGGGGCAGACTCCTAAGAATAATGTGTGTGATGGAATAAAGATGTTTCTGGGGTCCCAGTGACATTGTAGGTTGTTGAGGAAGACCTATCCTACCCTGGAAAACCACACGAGGACAAGCTCTGTGGACGGGCTATGGACACCTCACTTCTGAATACAGGGACATGCACACGTTCCCCACCAATGCTTCCATGAGGAACAGCCTCCTAGTGTGGTCAGCTTCAAGATCCAGGCCCCCAATGGCAAAAAAAAACCCTAGCATCTTTGTCTTTTACATCTGGGTTCAATTCTCATTATAAGCACCTATTCCGAGGGAGGAGAAAACTTGACACGTTGATGATGCCCGCGTGTACCTCGGTTGGCTCAAACTTGGACGTGGTTTAATTAACACAGATTGCAAGGCTGGGGCCAATGGTTGCATGGAGCTGGGTCCAGCCTCCAGAGGGGGCACAGAGACATCTCTAAGGAGCCTCTCCATACTGCCACCTTCAGGGAGGGTTCTCTGCTCTTCTGATAGCTGCTAGAAAGCTTGTCTGCAGCGGCACACGCGTTTCCAGACCCTCTTGCTTAGTCAGTTACTGAGTGTCACAGATCTAGAACAGGGATCTTCAAGCTCAGCAAACCTGGGATGGTCCATTCAAAAGAAAAGGAAGTTCAGATAGAGAAGAGAGCACCAAATAAAGGGTGTTGTGAGGATCCTCCCAGGGTGGGAGAAGCATGCTGAAATTAGACTATAGACCAAACATGATTGCCACTCAATACCTCTCTTGCAAACCACAACACCCAAAAGGAGAGAGAGAATAAGGGGGAATGCCCTGCCACAGAGGCAGGGGGGATGGGGGGATGGGGGGTGGGAGGGATGCTGGGACCCGTGGTGGTGGAAGATGGGCACTGGTAGAGGGATGGGTACTTGATCATTGTATAACTGAAACCCAAGCACAAAAATTTATAAGTCTATAACTGTACCTCATGGTGTTTCACTAATAAAAAAAAATTTAAAAAAAAAGCTATCACAGCTTAACCCCAGAACACCGGCATCAGAAAGGTGGAGAACCGCTCTAATCTGGAACCCAGGTGTGAGTCTGAGTTTCTCCAGGGTACGCCAGAACAGAAGGTGTTTCTGCTCCCAAATCCTCAGACTTATTGGCAACAGTAATTTCCATGTTGTCTCCTGCTCCACGTAGACATACACAAAGGACTGAATGGTGCAAACTACAGTGGGGGGGGGGGTGAGAGATGATGTCATATATATATTCCAACACCAAAATCTCTCAGATCACTTCTTTTGCCATCCTCCCGCAAAACACACCCTTCCCAAACCCAGGATGCTGATTTTTTGAGTGACAGGAAGTGGGAAAAGGAGATGAAATCAACTTGCTGCATTGAGCTCTTCTGAAATGATATTTTTTTGTTTTCCCCAAGCTACGATGTCTGTTGCTGAAATCTCCCCAACCCAGATATAGAGTCTTGGTTCAGCATCGGATTCCATAAGACCTCTCAGCCTCTTGCAGGACTGGGCTGAGAATGGCATAGCCAGCAAGGGTCTCTGGCAAGGATTAACCCAGCAGGACAGGCCCTGTGGGAGTTGCAGGGCTGAGTGAGACGACTGGGGGGTGATAGTCCCAAGCACTGGTTGGGAACCTGGGCTTGCTTTGTGACTCACTTGCTGGGAGGTGACCCTCACCTGTCCTGTCTGGTCATTCCCAGTGACATCCTGCTCCCAGCCCAACCCCATCATGTCAATCCCGCTACCATCCTCAAGGAGGTGAGAAGTAGTTCTTGGTGCTTTGTCATTCTCCGGCAGGTTTTTCATTATGTAAAAAGCAATTATCATTCAGAGAAAAACAACTCAATGTGTGAAATGGCAAAAATCATTCGAACACTGCTTGGAGGCTGCAGTCGTCGGGGGCTGCAGATCGCGTCTTTGTGTGGAACTCAGATCGGGGTGTCTCACTTTTAGACACGTGTTCTCCCTCTGTCCGTGGCTGCTGCGTGGGGAAATACCCAGCCCTGCTCTCTTGCTCCTCCTGCTTGCTGAGCTGAGTTCTCAAGCTCTGCTCCCTTTCGGCACCAACACTCTCTACCTCCTTGGTGTGCATTTTGTATTTCATTTTTGATTTTTTGGTTTTGGGGCATTTGCGGCTGCGC
The DNA here is from genome assembly GCF_029834395.1 of Sorex fumeus. Taxonomy (NCBI): domain Eukaryota; kingdom Metazoa; phylum Chordata; class Mammalia; order Eulipotyphla; family Soricidae; genus Sorex; species Sorex fumeus. The sequence continues at coordinate 3,945,007 of NW_026606223.1, read as the reverse complement.
GACATCTTATCTCATTCTTACTTTGGACAACCTGGCAGGCTACCGAATGTAACCTGCCCACACGGCAGAGTCTGGCAAACTCCCCGTGCCATACCCAATATGCCAAATACCAGTAACAATGATGGGTCTCATTCTCCTAACCCTGAAAGGGTCTTGAATATGGCACTTTTTTAAAATCTCAGGGCTAGGATGAAGGAGATGTTACTGGCGCCTGCTGGAGGCAATCGACGAACAACAGGATGATCGTATGGTGATCGGTTTTGGGGCCACACCCATCCTTATTCAGAGCTTGCTCCTGGCTCTGTGCCCCTGGACTACTCCTGGGGGGGCTCAGGGGCCCCTATGTGGTGCTGGGGATCAAAACCGGAAGGACAAGTGCGCTACCTACTGTACTACCATTCTGGCCCCTTCCATGGGCATTTGAGCCCCATCACCCTTTTGGAAATGTGACACTCGTGCAGAACTTCCTGCCAAGCTTTCCAGGTTTCGTGGTTTCCAGCGACTGCTGATGGAACAAAGAAACACAAAGTGGGAGGCTGCAAGCTCCAATAAAGTATCGCTCTGAGTTCTAAAGGCTGTGAGTTCAAAGCCAGGTGTGGGCAAAGCCATCATCCCTCTAGCACATCCGTGGATCATGACCTGTCCACAGAAACTTCCTGCTATGTAACACATGGGCCACCTGGATGCAATGCTCGTTTCATAATATTGGATCTATTTCTTGACTCTTTCTGTTCTTTTTAATGCAGCGCTGGGGGATTGAACCCAGGGCCTCATACACAGGCAAGTGCTTTACCATGGAGCTGCATCCCTGCTTCGACAAGATTGAATTTTTTTAAGCATATACACAAAATGATATTTGTGATCATGTTTTTATTTCTTTTTTTTTTTCATTTTTGGGCCACCTCTGGCATTGTGCAGGGGCTGCTGCCCGCTCAGTGCTTGTAGGTCACTCCTGGAAGTGCCCAAGGGACCGTGTGGTGTCAGGGATTGAATTCGAGTCTCCCTCACGCAAAGCTGTGTCCTAGGTCCTGGAGCATCTCTGTCTTCATGGTCCATGCAAGAATTCTCCTGCTCTCACTGAGCAGCAGGTGGAACAAGTTGAGTGTCACTGCCTATTTTTTTTAATTGAGTCACCATGAGATACATAGCTACAAAGCTGTTCATAATCAGGTTTCAGTCATACAATGATCCAACGCTCATCCCTCCACCAGTGTCCACAGTGTCCATTTCCCACCACCAATGACAATGACCCTAGTTTCCCTCCACCACCCTACCCGAAGCTTGCCTCTATGGCTCTATGGCAGATGCTCTCTCCTCTCTCTCTCTCTCTCTCTCTCTCTCTCTCTCTCTCTCTCTCTCTCTCTCTCTCTCTCTCTCTCTTTCTCCCTCCCTCCCCCCCACACCATTTCTGGGCATTATGGTGTGCAACACAGACACTGAGAGTTTTTTGTGTTTGTTCCTTTCCCCACTTTTAGCACGCAGTTCCGATCCCGAGTGATCATTTCCTACTATCTTTGCCATAACCCTCCCTTCTCTATCCCAGTTGCCTTCTCCCCCAGCACTTGAAGCAAGCTTCCAACCATAGACTCGGGTCATTGTTTCTAAGAGAACGAGGAGCGAGCCTGGCCCCTCCCAGCTCCTGACCGTGATGGTGACGAGCCTGGCCTTGGAGGCACAGCAGCCTGATCGCTGCCTCTATGGCCCCCAGGAGTCTGTCGGGCATTGCCCATGTTCTGTCCACTTCCCTTCATCCCTAAGGACGACAGTCATAGTCGATTGGGATGCACCTAGTGCGACTATTGCATCCTACATCCAAATGAGCTCAAGTGCCTGGGAAGGACTTCAGCGTATCCCGGGGGTGGGCCCAGGACTCAGTTCAACCCACGGCCCTGGGTTGATTCAGATAAAATCCAGCATCTGACCATTCATCGTCTCCAAGTCCTTCCCAAAGCTCAACTCTTGGCTGTCTTTCCGGGTTCAACTTTTCCCCGATTTCCTCATTCTTTCATTCCCTAGAATCAAGGCCTTCCAGCAGTTTCCATGCCAAGCCTCTCCCCACTTCTCTTTTCCCAGAGCACTTTTGTCCTGATTCACCCGTGTCTGTCCTGCCGCCTCGGAATCAGCGCGGGCGCTGGTGAGCCTGGTCTGCTGTGGCCTCTGGCTCCTTCTTAGCATGGGCCACTTGGACTTTATTCACCTGGATTTTTCAGCCCTTCCAGGCTGTTTGCACGAGGCGCATGCAAAGGCTCTCTGGCTGGATTAGGTGCAAGCAGAAGCAGTTATGGAACAAAGAAAGAAAAAGTTTTCCTAAATGCAAATTGGGGTGTGGCATCATTGGTGATGCCCTTAATGCTTAGAGGGATGCTGGCTGGGGTGTTGGCAGTTCCCAGAATCTTCAGAATCTTCATCGTTGACTCCCCTGGGAGTCTGTTTGAGATTTCCTGGTGTATTTGGTCCCTTGAAGAGCAGGGAAGTAATGCTGGCACCCATGGGGCTGAGAAACTAAATACCCACGGAGAAAGAACCAGAGAGGAAGAGGAAGGGAGGTGGAAGGTGTGAGTGCTCAGTGCCCAGTCACTGCAGGAGGGGTGCAGGAGCTGTTCTTCCCTTTGACCATTATTTAGCTTCCACACAAAGGAGAAGGGCCTGGAACCCTCTGTGGATTCGTGCATTAATCCTCATTAGTCATCATTCAGCTGGATATGCTTTCCCCACACGGCTTGGAACGGGAAGCGATACCTTCCCAAGAAGGATAAATGCCTTATCTCCTCGTTCACCTCCTCTGGAATACCTAATGGGCTGCGCTGGGAATCAGTGTGGTTTATCATCCCTTGGAAGGGCCGGGCCGGGCCCTATTGAAGGCCGCTCGACCATGAGTGATTTATGGTGTTTTCTACCCCTTCTCGGTGTGGGGAGGCAGTCACGTGGGTAGAATTCCATCTGTCCCCTACGCAGCCCCTTTAATTAATGATTTATCTTATTATCTTCTTTCCTGAAAGAGGAAAAAAAAAAAAGAAAGAAAAGGCTTTACTTCTCCCAGTAAAATGACTGGCCACCAAACAGGGTCATGATGTAAATGCCAGTGACAATGAAGTTGATGATGATGGAGAACATTCTGGGGGGAAAACCTAAGGGGAAATGGGTCAGAAGAACCCCCTGCTTTTAGATGGGGGACATTAATTGGCATTTCCTGCCTCGCAAAAGGTCAGTGCTTACACACATACATTCATTCACACTTATGTGTGCATACTTATTCACACATACCTACTTACTGTAGCATGGTAGCACTGTCCTCCCGTTGTTCATCGATTTGCTCGAGCGGGCACCAGTAACATCTCCATTGTGAGACTTGTTACTGGTTTTGGCGTATAGAATACACCACGGGGAGTTTGCCAGGCTTTGCCATGCGGGCGGGATACTCTCGGTAGCTTGCTGGGCTCTCCAAGAGAGATGAAGAAATCGAACCTGGGTCGGCTGCATGCAAGGCAAACACCCTACCCGCTGTGCTATTGCTCCAGCCCACCTCACCTACAAACATAAAAAACATTTGTATATATAACACGCAACTCATGCATTCTACATACTCATACATGCAGTCCTCACCTTCATACATATACACATTCATGCATGCCTATGTATATATCTACATATATATAACACATGTACTGCCGTATAAGTACCGCGCGCTAACCGATTGCGCCACTGGAGCTCCTGGAGCGATAGCACAGCGGGTAGGGCGTTCACCTTACAAGCGGCCAACACGGCCGACCCGAGTTCGATTCCTCCGCCCCTCTCGGAGAGCCCTGCAAGTTACCGAGAGTATTCGATATGCCAGACACAGTAACAACAAAGTCTCCAATGGAGACATTACTGGGCCCGCTCGAGCAAATCGATGAACAACGGGAGGGCCTTTACCTTTACCATTTTTATATATAAACATACAGCAGTATATTTGGAAATTGAATGGATAGCACAGCGGGTAGGGCGTTTGCCTTACAAGCGGCCAAGATGGCCGACCCGAGTTCGATTCCTCCGCCCCTCTCGGAGAGCCCGGCAAGCTACCGAGAGTATTCGATATGCCAGACACAGTAACAACAAAGTCTCCAATGGAGACGATACTGGGCCCGCTCGAGCAAATCGATGATCAACGGGAGGGTCTTATATAACACATGTAAGGCACATATGCATACAACACAGAACTTACACAGACCTACAGATACTCTCTCACTGACATGGATATATATATATATATATATATATATATAATAGGCACATTCTTACACATGCACACATACTCTCATACACATATGCTCATATATTCACACAGTCATGCATACACACGTTCACACATACCTATGTTTATACCCCCATCTGCGCAGGCATCAGAGAACAAGAAAAGAAACAGGACCTCTTGTCTGGCTGGAAGGAGCTATTAATCCAGGGATGGGGCAGTTCAATGCTTTGAAAAAAGATGACTTCTTATTAACATGCAATTGTCACCACGTTAATAATGAAATATTGATCTGTTCCTGCTTAATGAAAATCAACTTATTCTAATTTCCCCCTGGAAAGAGGACCACTTAGAGTCTTACTCCAACATCTCTGCATGGTCCATCTGTGTATTTTTTTTTATAGTTGTATTTATTTTTTAGAACATACAGCTGAGAGCCAGGGAGGGAAAAGGGAACAAGTAATAGGAAATCAACAAAATTTATTTTTCTTTTCTGCTCGTGTTGAAATCCAGTCATCTGATTTAGCAAGAAAATCTTTCCCGAAACACTCACAATATAATGAGCAGCACTGATTTTATGATTAAATGATTGTAATGTTCTTCAATAAAAATACTCTTTTGTTAGAAATGTAAACCCTCAACCATTCGCTCACACATTCTTAATCTATAGCTTGATCCATAGCTGCTTACCAAGGTGCATATATGTATATTGAAATGCAGAGTGGATATCAGTCACAGATTTATTTGAGTTGTGGGGCAAGATTTTACACAGAGAAACTCTAATAGCCTATCTTAATTAGCTGCCAATTTTGTGAATTATTTCTGTTTTGTAGTCACAGTTTCTTTACTCATTTCTTTACCTGTGATTTTGAAATTATCCGTGAAGCAATTTCTTTTGGATATTAGGAAAAGTAGCTGATGACTCTTGCCTTGTAAAAAATGGTGATCGCCTTGATTCGCAATTTCAAATGTAAATATTTTAAGGTCAGGCCTCTGTGAAAAGAATAATTCACAAGTCAATACATCGTTCCCTGCCACTTGTACATTTATTAACCTGAGGCCTAGACAGAGGGTGACTGAGTGGGACTGGGTGTGTCTGAGTGTGAGTGGTAAATCTGTATGTGTGTGTGTGTGTGTGTGTGTGTGTGTGTGTGTGCGTGCGCGTGCGCGCACGTGCTCTGGTACCTTTTATTGCTTCTGTTAGGCATTGTTGCATGGAGGTTCACATAAACATTTATATAGGTTTTAGAAAACAGTTGTTACTGAGGAAGAACTCTTTTCTGTTTACACAAATTCAGAACAAAGAAACATTGCTACAGCTTCCGGTAATTGACATGTGGGCGTGTTTTCCAAGTCAGTGACTGGAAGAAGTGAGTGTCTGAGATTTATTTTTGACAGGACTTAAATTACTGGTAGCCTGACACATTTTTGAACAATGACTAGACACCGAGGTGTTTAGAGGAATAGGTAGTTTGTTGGAGGGATGGGGGAAGTTTTGCAACGGTTAGCACAAAACAATTTTCCATTTGATTAGTAAGATGCTAACACGTACATTTATATCACTAAACAGCACAGCCGTGGTTGACTCCCCCAATGATAGCCCCGCCCCCGCGCCCCAGACACACACACACACACACACACACACACACACACACACACACACTAAGAGTCCTATGTGAAAATTCATCCACTTGATGAGTTGAATCATGGGAATTTGAGAAAGAGCGGCCTGGTGGCTGTCAGTTCTCTTCCCTCCTCCTGCTCACAGCTCTGTCCCTTAAGGACACCGAGGGGAAGCTTTGTCCTGCTTTCTTTCAAATGTCTCAAAAACTAGAGCTTAATGTTCATTAATTAGCAACTATCTTTTTCGGGAGCTTCTCGACATTGTTCCACCAGCCATCTGAACTCTGACTGGAAAATTAGAATTCACAATTGGGGCACCCCTCATGTTCCCCCCCCCCCAGATAAAGCAACCACAGCTGCCATAATTGGCAAGACACCGGCATTCCAAGTTCTCCAGAAAGTCAGAGCAGTCTGTTTCCTCCCCCTTCTTTTCCTGTGAGTGCGTCGGATGGAAATGAAGGATGGCTGCGTTTCCAGTTCCCTCCACGGATATTTTCCGTAGTTTCTAAAGTCTGGTGGACTGGGAGGGTGGGGGGGGGGCTGGAAGGGGGAGGGTGTCTGTCGAGGGATTTACCTGTTCCTGTCACTCTTAGAGGCGCAGATCAGGAGAGCAGAGAGCTGAGGTCTCTCCTCTGACAGTGCTGACGTGGGTGTGTGATCACTCACCCCAGATCTTGTTCCTGTCCCTGGGGTCCAGACACATCCACAAAGTCGTGTCCTCTGACGACTCCTAGGAAATCAGTCAAGGCTGAGCGTAGCCCTGGGGGGGGGGGGGGAGAAATATATATGTATTTATAATATAAAAATATATTATAAATATATATATATTCCTTTGCCTTCATAGGAAGGAAGGGAGGGAGGGAAGGAGGGAGGAGGGAGGGAGGAAGATGTTGCATTGCCAGTGTCTAAAGTGTTTGTTTTCAACCTAAAGTAATATTCACCCCAAGTTCCCTCACCTACATCCCAGAAGACATTTAGCAATTTTCTAGAGGCGTTTTATTTGTCACAGCTGAAAAGATACTTTTGTTTTTTTACTGGGTGGAAACCGTGGAGGTCACGGAGGCCATTAAACCTCTCATAGGACATAGGACAGGGCATAGGACAGCCCCCACGACAGAGAATAACGTGGCCTCAGACGCCCTTTGGGCTGTCATTGCACGGTCCTGGTGCGGAACAGTGAAGTAGTGCGGTTTCCTGAATGTTCTGTGACGCCACGTGGTTGGGACCTGTGGAGCCCTGATCTGCGTGTCCAGATCGGAGGATATCAGAAATATCAAAAAGATGAAGTTGAGCAAGCAGAGGTGATTCGCACGCCCCTCGTGTTCCCCGTGGCTTCGAAACATTCCATTGTCCACGCATCCAGCTTCTTTTAAAAGAACAAAAGGTGCAAAGGGCAAGTAACGTCAGCACAGACCCGAGAACGTTAACTTTGCTGCAGTGCTAACTCCCGCAGGGGGTGGTGCAGGCATTGAGCCCTGGTCTGTTCCTGCTGGAGAAACAAGCTCTGTGCAGTGTGGCCCAACTAGGAGCACTGGGAAGGTCCAGGACATGTGACCCAGCCAAGTTATGCCCCTCTTCGCTTTGTCAGCTAGAACAATAAGATTTTCTCTCTCACCTCCTCATTCTCCCTAGTCCCAAGAGTGTAAAGGGATCGTGATAACTGATTCCCATCCTGTGTCTGAGAACTTTTCAAATCCATCAACTATTTGTAGATTTGAATTGGCAAGATGAAAAAAGAAATGCTTTGCGTTTATTGTCTTCTCAGCTGGGTGCTTTGAAATTTCCCCAGAAGCTTCTCCAGAATTGTTTGGGGAAGTCCATGTGAAGAATCTGGAAAGAACAGCAATTAAGTGTGTGAGGCTAGAACACTTCCTCTCTCTCACTGGGGTCAAACTGGTGAATTCACAGGAGGGAGAGAAATCATTAGTCTTGAGGCAGGGGAGGGGGAGGATAAAGGAATATACTGGTACCTACATATCCTTCCATCCATCCATCCATCCATCCATCCATCCATCCATCATGTAACCAGCCAGCCACCCTGCCGGCCACCCTTCCACCCAAGTGGCCATGGACTTTTACGTCCACAGATATGAAGATACACCTAAAATACAATTCAACTAAGCTTAACATTATTTCTGGATGTTGGGATATTGGATGATTTTCAAACTTTTTGTAAAAATTTTTTATTACTTAAGCATATTAGGTACAAGATATTTTTAGCTATGAAACTTTTTTTTAAAAAAAGAGGAATATATGGGATGAGCTAATGGAGATGTTTTGGTAATCTGGGAAAACTGGCTTAGTGGTTGAAAACAGTACTTCCCATGGCCTAATAACTCAGCCAAGTTCAAAAGAATTGGTCTATTTTCAGTTTGGGTCTTGGTTGATTGATGTAACTTCTCATTCTGAAATATGCATGTTTATTATAGTTTTCCACTGACCTCACTGTTATGTTTACTATACATTAGCTCCAAGTAGAGGCCATTTATCATCAGGATTGGTTATAGGATTCTTTGGGCCATAATTTTGCTACAGACTATGATGTCCAGTGAAATGCAAGATGCTTTTCCAAATTTTAAGCAATCTGGCTGCAGAGACAAGAAAGGGAGGGACGGATGCTGCCTTCCCAATTCTAAGGTTATAAACGAGGTGTACACAATTGCTTCTTGTCTTCATAATGGGTTGGATAAACTCCTGTGCACATTTTAAACATCTGGGTAAATGTCACCTCCTCTGTGAGGCCTTTCTTGATTATTCCATCCAAAATTAGATGTGTACCCCTTTGGCTGAGAATATCAGTATTTTCTTTTTTAGGGATCTGCTAGTGTTCTAGGTAGAAAAGCGATCACCTGCCAAAATAACGTCCTCATGTCTCCGTCCTTCCCGCTGGACTTTGGGTGCTCAGTAGGCAAAGATCAGAGTTGATAGGTCTGTGTGTCCCTAAACCTTCTTGCTCTTTAACTCACCTGGAAATGAATTGGTCAGAATACAAGTCAGAAGGAGGCAGGAGACATTGTGAGTGTAAACATCAGAGAAGAGAGTCAAAGGTGAAAAGGTACAAAAAGATTTTATAAAATTCACATTTGCTGGAAAGTTCAATCAGCCACAGACTCAGCAGCCAGGTAGAATTTGCAAAGCAATGAGAAAAGAAACAAAAATAGGGGCTGGAGCGGTAGCACAGCGGGAAGGGCATTTTCCACACATGCGGCCAACCCAGGTTGATTCCCAGCACCCAGTATGGTCCCCAGAGCACCGCCAGGAGTAATTTCTGAGTGCAGAGCCAGGAGTAACCCCTGTGCATCGCTGGGTGTGACCTCCCCCCAAAAAGAAAGAAATGAAAATAGCAGTGTCTGTGCCTGTGCCTGGGATCAGGGACTTGGCATATAACAGAGTCTTCAGGCCTGAAACAGGTGTCGTGGCATCAGTAGGAGGCGTTGTTGTAAATCCAAATGGAGGGCACAGGCCTGGCTTCATCCTGCAGCTCTGAGAAGCCCACTCTGCAGGGGACGCTGTCGGGCTGAACAAACAAAGGAACCATCTGAGGTTCCAATAGAGGTTATCAGGGGCTGGAGCCATAGCATAGTGGATAGGGCGTTTGCCTTGCATGCGACTGACCTGGGTTCGATTCCCAGCATCCCATATGGTCCCCCCGAGAACCACCAGTAATTCCTGAGTGCTTGAGCTAGGAGTAACCCCTGTGAATCACTGGGTGTGACCCCTCCCCCCCCAAAATAGAAGTTATTGGTCATGTTCCTGATCTCTACCAAGGGGGTTGGCCTTGATGGTCAGTGTTCTCCCCAGTCAGCCCCAGCTGGGCCATATCCTCATGTATCCTGTACTTTCATTACCCCAGGCAAAGCTCCCTAAAATAAGGCGGGAAAAAAAGAATTTCCAAAAAACCCAGTTACATTTTGAAATTTTATGACAAAGAATTGAATGTCATCCAAAGAGTAGTTTAGGCTTTAAACCTCCCTGTCAATCGTGGCTGCCATCAGCAGGAGATGTTTATCCCAGCAATAGATCACCGTGATGTGCCTGGCCTCCAGGCCCAGTGCCGTAATGATGAGGGCGATTTGGGATCTACTGGGTCATGCAAATAAGTACAGGGGAGAGAGGTGGTCTGGGGCGTTGCCTTTATTGTCTTCGTTGCCTCCAGGTACGTGGATTGCTCCGAGCAAAGCAGCCCCTTCTGCCCCCTCTGCAACATCTGTGCAATGGGAAGGTGACTAATGAGTTGTACTCATCACATGAGACGCTAATCACTTCGATGCCCACATGTTTGAGCCCGGAAGGGACTGGATGCTGGAAGTTAGGGACAGGAAGGAGATTTGCTGGCAGATTAGGCTGTGGTGTGCGTGAGGCTCACAGGAGAACCCTGGACAATTCCAAGCAGCTCATTCTAAACCTAGATACCTTGGGTAGGCCGAGAGAGAGGCAGAGCACATGCCAAGACCCCCATGGGCTGGAGTTCATGCCCAATTCAGTCAGTTTAATCAATGGCTGATCAAATAGCAGTACTCCTACATTATTTTTTAAAAAATGTCCTCCCGTTGTTCATCGATTTTGCTCAAGCGGGCCCAGTAACGTCTCGATTTTTTTTGAGACTTGCTGTTACTGTGTTTGGCATATTGAATATGTCATGGGTAGCTTGCCAGGCTCTGCCGTGCGGGCGAGATACTCTCGGTAGCTTGCTGGTCTCTCTGAGAGGGCGGAGGAATCGAACCCCGCTCGGCCGGGCTCGCTGCGTGCAAGGCAAACGCCCTACCACTGTGCTATCACTCCAGCCCCTTTTTAAAAATAATTTTTAAAAAAGACCCTCCATGGGAATGAGTTAGAACAGAATGTTCTAGAAACAGAAAGCTGGCAAAGTGTGACCAGCTGGACACTGATCTAGTGAGGGTGCAGTAAGAACTGAGAACAAAGATGGGAGAGGAGAATGGTGGCTGCTGTTCCAGCTTTCCCCTGGGGTGGTAAGGGGGTCCTGGGGAGCTGGCCATCAGGTTTCACTCAGGGGGACCAGCCTTGGGGAGATGGAGGGTGGGGAGTGGGGCTGGGCTTGCACCTGGATATCTTTGCAGCAGGCTATTCTTCAATTCTATTCTCCAGGGACCAAAAATGTCACTTCTGGGTTTTCTGACCACTTGGTCACCCATTTTGGACCTCCGTGTTCTTGGGTAGAGTGACAGACAACACTTAAGGCTCCTTTCAACCCTAACACCCTGTGACATCCTGCACCGTGCTCTTTGGCCAGGGAAAAATAAACCATTCCGATGTGTGGTGCCAAGGAATAGCATGATGCTTCTTAAGGAGGCTGGAGTTTTACAAAAACAGGGATAGCAAAGAAATCCCCAAAGACCATGGAGCTGTTACAATTGCCCCAGAACCACACCAGGAGATGCTTAAGGTCGCCTGGACTGTGGTGAGCACAAAGGAGGACGGTAGAACAGAAAGAAACGGGATGAGAGTGACAATTGGTGGCTGACTGCCGTGGCGTGAGCAGAGCTACTGCTATGTGGTTGTGAGCATTCATGCATCTTTGGATTTGACTTTTTTAATTCATGGGTATAGGCCAGGCACTGGGAACAAGGAGAGGGATGGGAGCTGGACTTTGGGGTGGAGAGATAGTGTGTGTGTGTGTGGGGGGAGGCTTTTACGTTGCATCTTGCCCATTCTGGTTCCATCCCCAGTATAATGTGTTTCCCTGGGCATGTGGGGTGCAGCCCTAGGGGCTCCTGAGTACCACTGGCTCTACCCAGTGGTGCAGAATCCCAGCATCACAGCATCCTTGAACCCTGGGCTGGTTGATCAAGAATTATTGGGGGAGATTCCTAGCTGTCACCCCCTGGGAAACTCCCTTCCCCAAAAAAGATGCTTCCTGAGACATGAGTGGTCAAAAGCCACATGAGTGGACATTGGGGCGACCAGGTGGAGCTGGCCGTAGAGGAAACCCTAGAGATGCATGTGCAGGAAGATAGGGCATAGGGAAGGGCCCGTCCACTCAATACACTCTCCCGAGTCCAGTTTAATGAAGGGCTCGGCTGAGCCTCCTGCAGGCTTGGAAAGGAATAGTCAGAAGCTAGAATCGCCAGCACCAAACACACTGGGGTTACATCTGGGAAGTCTTTAAAGGAAGGCTTATAGGCAGGACCCTCTGTGCCTTTCCTGAGTTTCCAATATTTGTCACTGTCACTGTCACTGTCCTCCCATTGTTCATCGATTTGCTCGAGCGGGCCCAGTAACGTCTCCATTGTGACAGTTGTTACTGTGTTTGGCATATCGAATACATCATGGGGAGCTTGCCAGGCTTTGCCATGCGGGCGAGATACTCCCGGTAGCTTGCCGGGATCTCCGAGAGAGGCAGAGGAATCGAACTCGGGTTGGCCATGTTGGCCGCTTGCAAGGCAAACACCCTACCCGCTGTGCCATCACTCCAGCCCTGCCAGTATTTGTATCAGGAAAATTAGGGTTTAGAGATGGCAGACGGGTGGGTGGGAAGACGGGACAACTCAGCCACTGCAGCTGTGGGTCCAAGAATGTGGCAGAGAGAGTCTCATAGAGGAGGGTGTCCTGGGACGTCGCTCATTAGTGGCAGCTTGGCACTGATCAGGGAGGAGGAACAAGAGCGAGGAGAGGAGATGGACAAGGGCGGAGCCGGAAGGACGTGTCCACGCTGAACTGCAATGTTGCTGACCTCTGGGAGGGAGGGCATCTTAGAGGTGGTGGCGCAGAGGAGCCAAGAGCGAGTCGCCAGGGAGGGTAGTGGAGGCACCACATGAGGCGTGAGGAGCAGAAGAAACAAAGGCTGACCGGGTGCCAGAGAGCAGAGCAACTCAGAGGTCATCCGTTATCTCTGGAAGGGGGTGACTAATGTTTGCATGACATCACCCTGGACGAAATTAATAACAAATTTCCTGAGAGTCCCTTGCAAGGCTGGAGTGGGAATTGGCTGCTGGCTCTCCCCATCTTTCCTGCAATTTCTTAAATTTGTAAACATTTTAATCTCAGAGCACTGCGCAGAGAAGTGAGTTCAGTGCACCCAGTAGATAAGGCGGGGTGGGGGGGTTCTGTTTTCCAAACCCTTACGTGGAAGATCCCCGGGAAGCTGCCCTCTTTGGGGAGGGGAGGGGGGTCCAATGTAGCGTTTCTGTAACAGCCCCATTGGAAAGGAGAAAGATTGGTGTGAGAAAAACTCCGATCCATCACTAGCCCAAACACCCTGTCTGTTCCTGCTGGCGGGGACTTTTCCCTGACCCAGAGATCTAAGCCTCTACAGTGTAAAGGGATTTGTTCAAACTAGGGCTAGCTCGGCAGCTTTCATCCTTAAAATTTCAAATGATACCTGTTCCTTTCAAGAGATTTGCCAGGTTCAAGAAACAATAGGATTGCTGACAAATGAATACATCCTCCAGAAAAATGTTTCTTGAATGAGGGAAAAGAGAGAAACTGTTACCATAGGAAAGTGAATGTGAGAGACTCTCTGGCACTGAAGAGTCTGTAGGTCATGTTGGGAATATTGTCTTTGGTCTTCGGGTGTTGGGAAGTGAGAGGCTTTTGTAATCGGTTGGTAAAAGCAACTCTCTTTGGAGCTTGTTACTATGCCTGCATCATTTTGGATCACAGTCACAGTCACGGTCCTTCCGTTATTCATCGATTTGCTCGAGCGGGCCCAGTAGCATCTCCATTGTGAGACTTGTTGTTACTGTGTTTGGCATATTGAATACGTCATGGGTAGCTTGCCAGGCTTTGCCGTGCGGGCGAGATATTCTCGGTAGCTTGCCGGGCTCTCCGAGAGGGACAGAGGAATCGAACTTGGGTCGGCCATATTGGCCGGTTGCAAGGCCTTACCCACTGTGCTATCGCTCCAGCACATCATCATCTTGGATGCACTCGGGGAATGTGGTCGAATGCAGAACTCCCAGCAGAATGGCTAAAGAAGAGAAGGTAGCTCAGATCGGTGATTTCCAACCTTTTCACACCCGTGGATCATCACTGGCCTATGCATCTGTCTGTCAGACAACCTGCTGGTGCTAACCACAGCACTTGACCTGTGGCTTTCAGCCTTTCACGCCTGAGGGCCAACAGTGGTCAGCAGAGCATCAACCCAAAACCACTAATCTAGCCACTACATGATTGGTGAGGTGGGGTGGATTTGGGCCAGTCCCCTGTGAAATCTCCATTGATCACACAGGTTGAAGGACAGGGTCTAGAGAGGTAATAGTGAATCAGCATCCTCCTATTGTGTCTTCAATTTAGAAAAGAGATACATCTTGGGGTGAGATGGGTAGAGTCTGGGTGTTTGTGCCATGATAGGGGAGACTGGGAGTCTTAGAGGGCGGTTATTATTCAGTATGAGATCGTCATGAGATGTTCTTGGCTCTGGGGAGGCCATTGGGTGCTCACTTAGTTCTCTGCTTGATGCCCTGATCTTTCACTATGCGAGTCCCTACAAGTAGAAGGAGCTAAATACCACTGCAGGGTTGGGCCCGTGTAGAGAGAAATGAGAAAGGAAAAAGCACCCAGCCCTAAGGCCGACTAATGTTTATAAAGAAGGAAAGAATCCACAAGAAGACCAAGAATATTCATTCGAGCTTTCAGAGGTGGGGAAAAATCAAAAGGAGGGAACTTTTCTGGAGAGGAGGCAAACAGAACTCAATGTTTCAAGGGGGGTGAAGATTCCAGAAGTGGAGAAGGTGCAGGCTGAGTGAATACCTGCTGGGGGCTTGCCCTGTGGGACTCCTGGGTGAACGTGGCCAAGGCATTCCCCGTGGGGCATTGGGAGAAGAAGCTGGACTGGGTGATGGAGAAATAAATGGACAATGAAAATAAGAGCGGCAATGTGGACAGTCACAAGGTGGACAGACAGCGATGGTTGGCATGGGCAGTTGGCCTGTTAGTCTGGAAGAAGTTACTGTGCAGGTCACACGAGGCAGGTTCTTCCTGTCACCACCCTATAGCTCCACAGTGTCTTAATGCCACCTTGACACATGAGCGTTGTGTGCTGGGCACACAGAGCTGGGGGGGAAACTGGGGGCTATGAAGCCTCCAATTCTGGCGATAGCAAGTTTGGTCAGTGCCAGCTGCAAGCAACTGGAACGTGTGTCAAGAGTTTCATCAATGTATCAACTAGTGATAAATGAAGAATAATTAGCAAATGAAGTGATCTCTTTTCAAGTGTTGGATTCTGCACTATACTAAGCCCCCAGTACTCTTGGTCTCATTGAATTTGTCAGCAACAGACAGAGGCAGTTTGATTAACCCCTTCTTAGGCAGGGGACACTGAGATTGACTCCCACATCAAGAACACTCCTTGATCAGCCAGTTCTGATTGATGCTGATCGGTTGGATTCCAAAGACCAGGCAGCCATTAGGTTAGGCAGTCTCACCTGATGGTGGTTCAACCTTCCTAGTTATCCAGAAAAACTGACTGAATCTCCACATTTTATCTGTTCAGTGGCCCTAATTTGATAAGAAGCTTCAAGGTTTTCACAGTGATGGCTTAGAATGATTTTACTCTAAAATGACTTCATCTATGGAAGGTCCTTCAAGTGACAGACATGGGTAGAGCCTAAAGATTCTGGGGAGAAATTAAGCAGCCCTTAGCCAGAATTAATCAGGTCAGGAAAGCGACCACCTCACGGCCCACAAAAGGCAGCTAAATTCTTGCTCCTTACAGAGCAATTTTCAAGTTCTCCCTAAAAGGGTGAAAGGACCGCGTTTCCTAACTTTGTTCTTGAATTCTTTTTTTTTTAATTTTTATTAGTAAAAATTTTTATTAGTGAGACACCATGATGTACAGTTGTAGACTTACAAATTTTGTGCTTGGGTTTCAATTATACAATGATCAAATACCCATCCCTCCACCAGTGCCCATTTCCCACCACCACGGATCCCAGTATCCCTCCCACCCCCCATCCCCCCCCATCACACCCTGCCTCTGTGGCAGGGCATTCCCCTCTGTTCTCCCTCTCCTTTTGGGTGTTGTGGTTTGCAAAAGAGGCATTGGGCAGCAATCATGTTTGGTCTATAGTCTACTTTCAGCATGCTTCTCCCATCCTGGGAGGATCCTCCCAACACCCTTTATTTCGTGTTCCCTTCTCTATCTGAGCTGCCTTTTCCCCTAGCACGTGTGGCTGGCCTCCAAGCCATGGAGCAAAATTCCTGATACTAATCTCAGCCGTTCTTGAATTCTTGACAGGAAGTGATACTGTTGGAAGCCAGGACAAAGGTACAATGGACTAGCCTCTAAGCACCGCACTGGGGAGTTCCCCATGTGTGAGAACCTTTCTGCTAATGGGTGAGCAGCAAAGTCCTGACTGAGGTGGTGGGGCGTGAAAAGCAACCCAGTTCCATCGAGGGGGCCAAGGAACCCTGGCACTAGCCAAGCATCCGCTGTGTTCACAAATCCTGTCAGCCAATCCCGCATTGGGCCATCACACCTGTTTGAAGTGTAGGTGTCTGTTCCGCCATGATGGATCTGCTCTGAGCATAACTCTGTGCAGGTCAGACTTTATTTGTGAGACGTGACAAACACCAAGCTGACTCTCAGCCTGGCCCAGCCTGGTGCAGAGAAATGATGGGCCAACACTGACCTCTCCTTCTCCCCCCCTAGGCCCCCCTCTTCATTTTCCAGGTGTGCTACCAGCTGCATCCACTCAAACTGGGTTGGGTTTACAAATTTCTCTGGATTTCCCATGATTCTCTCCAGCACTTTTTAGAGGCTCCCCTTCCAGAATATTTTTTTAACTCAACTATTATATTGATTATAGTATGATTATAGTATGTGTGCAGAGGTATTTGGGATTTCTTTTTCTTTTCTTCCCCCAATAGTTTCACAGGCCAAGAGCAACACTCCCATTTTGACCAGGCCCCTCTATTTTTTTTTTCTTATTTGTTCCTGATATCACCATCCTGCTCCCTGCCCTGTGTTCCCCACAAGTCCTGTGACTCTCATTGTGTGATTCAGAAGAGTGTGCGCCCTCTTAGAAACACACTTGCTATCAAACAGAGCTGGCTTTAAATAACGGAGCAGATATTATTGGCCTGATTCCTTACTCCACAACGAGCAGGCAGGGAGAAGATGAGGAACTGACGCCCGCTCACCCATCACCGACTCCTCTTTTGTCTAACTGCACCCCCTTTCTCCCACACTGCTCCTCCGAGTCCTGATTCGTCTCCAAGGCACCTTGAAGGGGGACAGTTGCGGCAAACCAGCTTCAGTGTTACGCCACCAAGACTTTCCCCCCAAGCCCTTAATTCGCGATGATCCACACCAGCCTTTGAAGCGTCTATGTATTTTTAAAATCAAGTAGGTAATCTCCCTGGTACATACTAAATATGTCCCATTCTGCTCACACGTTCATAAATTTTTCTCATTTGTGAGAGTTGCTGAATAGAGCCAGCGAATTGTTTTACCCAGTAGGTGGTGGAGCGATAATGAAGAAGCTTCGTGATTAAGTAGAGCCGGAGCCTCTTATCTTTCTCGCTGAGTGGGAGGCACCATTAGTAGTAAAAGTAATTACCTGTGTAGAACGGGCTGATTGCATCAAGCACCTACTACATACCACTGATATTGGCATCTCCAGTTTAGGGCTTCTGAAGAGATCTTCATTTCACGTTTTTAGCGAAAGTACATTATTTTTGGAAAACAGTACATTAGCCAGACAAACGGCGTTTTTTCAACCTCCTAAAGATTTGTCTCATGCCTGTCTTTTGTCCTCATGGATGGTCTTCCCACCTCTCCACAGTGGCCGCTTCCAGGGGCACACGGAACCAGCTTCACTCTCTGGGTACAAACACACCTCCATAGGGAACGTTGATTTTGTTCCAGAGGGTTGAAAACCTGCCCTTCCACCCATGAAATCACCAATCACTTATGGGAAACTGCTTCAAGCAGCAATTCTATGAAGTTGTCCATACCAAATCTTGCTAAATGTCATACTGGGGAGGTTCACTAAACTTCACATTCTTTTCTGAGAGGAATATTGGAAAGACAGCCTGCTAGCTAGGGTGAAAGCAAGACCAGAGATCTGACGTTTACGTACTATCTTTCTGTCTCACTCAGAAAGAAAGGTTTTCATAACACCCAAGAGGAGATAGAGAGTATAAGGGAATGTGCTGGCCACAAAGGCAGGGGATGGGGAAGGGATAGGATGGGGTGGTGAGAGGGACTGGGAACATTGGTGGTGGAGAACGGGCACTGGTGGAGGGATGGGTACTCGATCATTGTATGACTGAAATGTAATCATGAAAGTTTATATGTCTGTAACTGTATCTCACAGTGATTCATTAAAATAATAATAATAATAATAACCAAAAAATGTTTATTTAAAAAACAAACAGCAAACAGCTTTAGAGGCCAGGGCTTCCTGAGAAAATTATCTTAGTCTTCCTGAACTCTGTCAAATGAGCAAACCAGGTCCCCATATAAGTTTGAATTTCCATTTGCATCTGCACCCCAGAATCAGCTGGAGTGCTGGGTCTTAACATTTGTCAACCTCCCATGTGTCTGTATCAATATTATTTTTCCTGAATAGTGTCAGTTACCTTTCCTGAGCAGGTAAATGCAACATTATTTGCAAGCCTGGTGCCTGTCACTTGATTTTGGAAGTAGTTTCCAAATTAGGAAGCCTGCAAAAATTCATTTTGGTTCCTTGTGCTATTATTTATTGGTTTGACCACAAGAGCAAGGGCTTAATTTGGGGAGGTGGGGAGAAAACGGTCTTTTCCCTACCATCTTCCTATTTAGAGGTGTCCATAGCCCAACGGGGGACGTCAAAGTGAGAGGTTACCTGGTGAAAAGAACAAACTGATTTCATAGGCGGGCAGGCCACATCCAAATGCTGTCTCAGCAGCTGTAAGACACGAGCCAGTAGCCCACTGATGGAATGGCTTCATCTCTCCATCTCTAAGTTGTGCCCAAATGTGGCACTTGCAGTTCAAAAGGCTAAAATCAAATGAATGGTAAATTGAAGGTGAAAATCTGTTTCTTTTTTATTTTTTAACTTTTTTTATTGAATCACTGTGAGATAGACCCTAACAAAGCTGTTCATGATTGGCTATCAGTCATACAGTATTCCAACACCACCCCTCCACCATTCTACCTTCCCCAGCATCAGTGTTCCCAGGTTCCCTCCCATCACCCCCTAACCCCCACCCCCTTGCCTGCCTCTAAGTTAGGTTCTTTACTTCTCTCTCTCTCTCTCTCTCTCTCTATCTATCTATCTATCTCTTTCTCCCCCTCCTTTGGGCATTGTGGTTTGCAGTATTGATACTGAAAGGTTATCAAGAATATCCCTTTACCGGGTGTTGGGAAGATCCTCCCAGGAAGGAAGAAGCATGCTAAAAGTAGTCTATAGACCAAACATGATTGCCACTCAATGCCTCTCTTGCAAACCTTAGGACCCAAAAGGAGAGAGAGAGAACAAAAGGGAATGCCCTGCCACAGAGGCAGGGTGGGATGGAGGGACAGGGGTTGGGAGGGATACTGGGACCCGTAGTGGTGGAGGATGGGTGCTGGTGGAGGGATGGGTACTTGATCATTGTGTGACTGAAACCCAAGCACAAAAATTTGTAAGTCTATAACTGTACCTCATGGTGTTGCACTAATAAAAAAATTTTTTTAAATAAAATAAAATAGGACAAAATCAGAGAAAAGAATATCCCTTTACCTACTTTTCTGAAAGTAGTGAGTGGTTGCAAGGTCAACGTAAAGTCAACCTGCAGGAAATCTGTTTCCTCTTTAAAGGAAGCATTAAAGTTGCACAGTGTAGGGTTAGGTAGCTAGTACAGAAAGTAGGGTGTATACCTTGTACATACCCTACCTAGGTTTGATCCCTGGTACCCAGAGGGTCCCCCAAGCAGCAGCAGGAGCAATCAGAGCCAGGAATAAATCCTGAGCACATCCATGTATGGTCCTGAAGCAAAACAAACAAAAACCCTCCAGTGTGGAGCAAAGGAGGGGGAGGAACAATGTATTAGCACTTCCATATTCTTATTTTGGCTTTTCTTTTACCTCTATTTGAATTTTTAAACCATAAGCCTTTATTACTTTTCGTTCTCCTACTCGGGCTTTTTAATATTTTTAAGTTTCTTTTTCTCAGGTTAAATAACAAACTATTATTATTTTGTTCTTTAGAGTTCTCTTGGTTTTTTTAAAAGTTAATAAAATATTATTAAAAATTAAATAAGAGTACGTAGGTAAAGCATTTTTCATAATGTCAACCACTGAGGAAACATTAATCCAAATTATCATAAGTAATAATATCGTCTGCGTAACCAGAGAACTCTGCCAGCCCAGGAGAAGCCAGGGACGGTGAGAGATAAAGCGATTCCTCAAGAGGTTTTCATTTGGCTCGATTCAGGGTCTGCGCTGGTGAACAAAGCTTTCCAAACTGATTCCGTTGCTTCCTGATGAATCACAGAGAACTTTCACAATTACTTAAGTGCAATAATTTTACTGTATATGAAAGAGTCTCCCAGGCGTTGATGGGGACTTAGGGTTGCGTCCTCTCTTTTCTGCTATGGTCTTCATGGTGTGGCCGTGGTGATATTTGAACTGCTGTCTCAACAGATGTCATTATCCCGAAGTAGAGGGTGCTGGTGTCCACACAGGGGACTAGGGAGAAAGAAAGTCATTGAGTCAATGACTATCTGTACAGTGAAATGTGTTCTGCTGGTGGATGAGCAGATCAGGAGATGGTAGACTCTGAATTTCATGCCTTGACTTGACTCTCTGGAAATGCAGTTTCTCCGTGTGGGTCTGCTGTCCCTGCTATGGCAGCCCTTTCAAAAACGGTGGGCTGAGGTCTTGCTTGAGAAGAACACACATGACCTACTCTATAGTGTACTTCTGACACGTGTGCCACAGAACCCACGTGTAGGCATGTGGTCCGCGAGGGCACAAACAGCCCATCAGTCAAGTTCTCGGAAATGACTCTCGTCTTTGTGTTTTCTTGCCTCTATTTGAATGACTTCTCGAAGGTGTTTAAGAGACAGGAGTGGGTCTGTTGAGCCTCAAGATTGGCATCACACCTGCTGGTGGAGTTGGTTGCCACATATCTCTTCTGTCTAGAGTTACCTGAGCATAGGTAAAAATCCCTGTTGGCATTTAACTCATCCGAAGACTTTGTACCTGCCATTTTGATAATAGGCCACTTGAGTAAATTTTGGCCTCATGTTTCAGGAAGAGGAACAAAATACTTCTCCAGATCTCTCCCAGGCTGTTCCCTCTGGCATTGGCTTTGAAAATTTGCTTAGACTTTTGGGGAATGGGGGATTTGATTGATGGTGCTTAAGGGTACAAACTTGGAGAGTCGTGAATAAGCCATAGAGATCTAATGCACAGAATGAAGACTATAGACAATAATATCCTATTCTAATTCTGTAGTGTGACAAATATCTTTCCATCAGCAATCATATGTGCAAATGAATCACGGTAACACGCTGTGCCCTTTATGTTTCTACAGTGTTACATGTCAAATGTTTTCCACTGAAAGAAAAATTCCCTTTGACTTCTCAGTCCTGTCTTGGAAACTTCCTGTGGCTGAACCCCTCTCCTTCATGTGGATGAATGGCTTCCTCCTCTCACCTTTCCTCCATTCCACATTCCTGACTTTTGCTCCAATCCTTTATTTTCTTAACAGTTTCCTACTGGAAAGTGAAGGATTTCCCCCGCCCCACCTGTTTTCTGTTTTATTCTTGTCTTTGAGAGAGTCCTCTCAGGCAGCATTCAAGGGACCCCCAGGGGTCTCACATACAGTGCCAGGTACTTCCAGGCCCACCCCAGCAGTGTTTGAGGGTCTCCAGGGCTCTGCCTGGCTGGTGTACAGGGATCCTGGCAAATCTCAGAGGCCATGCGGTGCCAGGAATCAAACTCATGGCCTCATGCATGCAAGGCATGTTCTCCAGACCTTTGAGCTATCTCCAGGCCCCTGACAGTGATGCTCTTGCAGGCAGGCACTTTTACACTTTCTTTGATTCGTGTATCATATCTTGTCTTTTTTTTTGGGGGGGGGGGTCATACCCAGGGATGCTCAGGGGTTACTCCTGGCTCTGCAGGAATTATTCAGGAATTATTCCTGGCAGTGCTTGGGGGACCTTATGGAATGCCAGGAATTGAACCCGGGTTGTCCGTATGCAAGGCAAACACCCTCCCCGCTGGACTATCGCTCCTGCCCCTCATGTATTAAATCTTTACCGGGAATTTGCTATGACTGCAGTGTGGGGTCAACTCTGGGAATTCACAAGAAGATAAAAGTCCTTCTGCCTTGGTGGAGCTGAGAGTCTCCTGGGGGTAGGGCATAGCTAGGAAGGAAGTTCTTCCATTAGGAAACAGCAAGAACAGGAATGTTCAGGGCCTGGGAAGGAGATAGATGTTCAAGGACCTGTCTGAAGCCCACTGGGGGAGAGAGTGGCATTGATGAGTTAGATCACATTTGTGTTACCTTGGGAATAGCACCTTCACCCCTCTGATAGGAATGGCCCATAGTTGTAGCACCCTTTATGTGGCTCCGCTGACAACTTTGTCCCCAACGTGCATATGAACAACTAAGTAGATTAGCACTGTAGCACTGCCCTCACATTGTTCATTGATTTGCTCGAGCGGGCACCAGTTATGTCTCCATTGTGAGACTTGTTGTTGCTGTTTTTGGCATATTGAATACACCACGAGGAGCTTGCCAGGCTCTGCTGTGCTGGCGGGATACTCTCGGTAGTTTGCTGGGCTCTCCAAGAGGGACGGAGGAATCAAACCTAGTTCGGCCGCATGCAAGGCAAATGCCCTACACACTGTGTTATCACTCCAGCCCAACTAAGTAGATTTTTTAAAAAGTTCCTGTCTAACTGGAGATTGTACAGCTTTCAGAATCCTAGAAAGCTTCCTGTCCCCACCCCATGTAAATTCCACCATGGATGGAGACGTTGCATTTCATCCGTGCCTGATACCTAACAACAGGCTTACACCCATAACTCATGAAGACCCTGTCAGAGGAAAATTCTAGAATTTTCGAGACTCCATCCTGAGGACCAGAAGACAGCTCGGAGATGCACTGCCCTCCTGCACCCTCCCTGAAGGTCCTTTCTCGTTCCCTGCATGCCATGGTGCTCTTCCGCCTGCTAGCTTAGTGGGAACTGGAATACCAAGGGCAGTCAATAGGAGGCGCTGCAGTCCTGGTCCCTCAGTCATGGCCCCTGGCCGCCACAGAGATGGTGAGAAGCTCCTGTCTCCTTTCAGCATCTTTCTCCTCACACTGGCACTCCCCAGATGGCCAGATTGTTCAGAAATCTCTGCATTCTGTCCAACAGCACCTCAGCTGAGAGTTCAGGCTTACGATTCTGTCCAGTGGATCAGAGTGTCGAATATAAATGTTAGTTCATAAAACATCCATGGCACAGCTCAGGGGCCCTTGGCATAGCCCACACAAAGTAAGAAAACACTCAGCTCACTTGTTTAACCAGCACTGACAGGTGCAGGAGACGGCGGTGGTGGTGGCAGTTGTTAACAGAGTTCTTTCAACTTTCAAGCAGGCAGGGAAGTTGAAAAGGAAATATATGTTTTGCTCCATGACAGCCAATGATGGATCTGAATTTTCCAGCACTAGGAAAGCCGGTCTTCATCAATCTGTTTATTTATTCCACAGCCTTTTAATGAATATCTGTTGTGTGCCAGGCCTGAGCAGTGAGGATTATTCGGGGGTCGAGGGGTGCGTTTTCAATATAAGCCTTGTTGTCAGCTTAAAGAAACATTGACAATGAACATTCCTCAAACCCTTACAGTCTAACTTGGGAATGTGAAACATGAAGTTTAAACCCCAAGTCATGCCCCTCACAGCCATGCAGCCTCATGTTTGCAATGTGGGATGGAACAGTAGAACCCAGAGGCCTTCTCTAAAGTTCTGTGATCAACAGTCAATTCTGGAAGATCAACTTTGTCTGTGTAGTAGCCCACATAGCATTTTCAAAGACAAAACCTGCAAACTAATAAGGAAGTTATTAAAAATGAATATGAATGATATCAAATGGGGCCAGAAAGATGGTACAGGGGTTAAGGCCGACTTTACCCCCTATGTCCCGAGGGTCCCTGGGGCCCCTCAGGAGGGATCTTTAAGTACAGAGCCACGAGTCCCACCAGGTGTGGCCCCCAAACCAAGACCAAATAAGTAAGACTAAAGAGCTGGATTAAAAGGCCGTTTCTATCAGAGATGTGTTTAACCTACATGAGCACATATGCATGCATGTGTATGCACACATACATATGTGTGTGTGCATGTGTGCTTACACACGAACAGCAAAACTCTTACGTTTGCTTATAGCTGTGTTATACAGAATTTAGGTTTATAAATATCATTCTATGGTGTATGAAATGTCATTATATGGTATGTGTGTGTGTGTGTGTGTGTGTGTGTGTGTAGGTGGGTGTAGGTGGGTGTGTATTATTTGTTTTAAAATTCCATGGCAATTCAGGGACATGGAATGAGCCTACCTTTCATGACCAGGAAAAGTGTTGACCACCCAGTTGTACACCACTGTGATCTGGAGGAAACTGACTTTTGCCGTGGAAGTGCATGTCTGTGGGTTTCAGTCAGTGCCTAAGGCTACGGAGTGAAAATGTCAAGTCCCAGGAGAGAGGAAAGCCCCTGATGCCAGTCTGATGAGGGACATTTCATTTCTTTATGTTCATTTGTTCTTGTTTGGGGGCCACACCCAGCGGTGCTCAGGGCTTACTCTTGACTCTGCGCTCAGGAATCACTTCTGGCATCTCGGTGGAATGTGCAGTGCTGGGGATTGAACCCAGGTCGGCTGTGTGCGAGGCAAACAAACACCCTGCTTGCTGTCCTATGGAGCTGGCCCCTTGTGGGTGGCATTTTAGACAGGATCTGATGCAGGAGAAGCAGACCAAAAGGCCAGGGATGAACCTTCTCTCTCCAGCCGGTGCTCATGAGGATGTCACCAGGGGTTCTGGGATTGGGAGCAAGAAGGACAGAGGCAGGGGAGAAATGCTGAGGACTCCAGGACTCTCCTTCTCTTCCTGAAAATTTCTTCTAGAGGAAGGAACAGCGGAGTGATGCATAGTGGTACCCCAAGTGGGTTGATCCCCCACGCAGCAGCTTTGGCCCTGAATCTGCAAGTCGCACCCGGTCTCCCTGCAGCCTGCCCTTAGCGGGAGGAAGTCGCTCCTGCGCTGTCCGGTACCCAGCTGCAGTGGGGGGTGCCACCCCCTCCTGCCAATGCCCCCACTTCTCCTCCCACCTTGATGTCAGCCTGGCGTGTTTTTCCCTCCCACCGCATGTGTGCTCACTCCCTCGTTTTAATGCTGCATGCAAATAAAACGCTTATCGCAGCCAACAAACTGTTTACATGGATGAATTTGTATATTCCCTCAGGAGCGTCGCTGGGTTGCCGTGTGAAGCCTGACGGTACGTGGTGGCATTTGAAATGGTACACAGATAAACTTCTGGACAATTTAATTGTCTTTATTTTAATGTGCAATATCCATACGAAACGAGGGCCCAATCAAACCAGCAATTTTGTAGCTATTATCGCTCGATTTTCACTGTCAGTTCTGATATAAAATTTACTGTTCAAACACATTTACTTAAGCAGTGAGTTTGTTTGGAGACAGAGTCCCTGTAGGAGGGTCCGCCTGGAGGAAGGCTGGGGAGGAAAAGCTGGGCTTTGTAAGGAACTGTGTCTTCATTGTGTGTTTCGGGGGGATGGGGGAGCCCCCGTCAACTCTTTCCATGGATATACAGTGTACCCTGAGAGCTGGGAGCAATGCCCATCTTTCGCAGTTCTGAGGTCTAAAAAATCTGAAGGTCTACCCATTGTTCCAGACATCCCCTTAGATTCTGCCTTTTCTCCTGCATGGGTCAATGAGACAGTGTTAGGAGCGGAGCGTCAAGTTCATTAGAAGATCCGTAGGTTCCCTTAACTCGCACTTGGCCTGGTGCTGGTGAGGAGCAAGCCATTGCCTCCACTCTTTGATGTAAACACCCCCTACTGGGGCAGGTCCAATGCTTCATTACAGCACCCGGAGCTGTCGTCTGTCGGGGAGGGAGTGAGAGAGTCGTGCTTCTGCCTCTCACCAGGGAGGACTTCTTGACGTCAATCGTGGTTCTATATAGAGGGACTGGAGTGGCATTGGAAGCCACCCTAGTTACCCTTCTGTGTGGGCACAGACATCGTGTGGATGTGTAAACTGAGTCAGGCCAGGGGTCCCTCGGCACCTGCGCCCATGTTCCAAGCCTGAATTTGCTGTTTGACCTTCACTTCAGCAAGAGCTGGACACTGCGTGCATCCGTCTCTCGGCGTTAGTTTCTGATTCTGATTTGTTTGACAAAGGTGTGGGTTGCTAGTCTGTTTGTCCCTCAAGACAGGCCTAACAAACAAGGTCCCCTCTCCCTGGGGATCAAGGGAAGCCGTGGGGAAAAGGGAAACTCTATTCCCTTGTATGATACTGGCTATCACATGCTCCATCATTAGTTCTCTCTGAAACACTTCTTGGAAACATTCCTCTCCCAGTTGTAATTTGTCTGTGCTGTAGTTTTGAGAATCATTTTTAAAAGTCAAGTAACAATGAAATATTACAGGAGAAATAGAGTGGAAAAAGACCTGAGAGGCTTCGGTACAAATGTCAGGACAGTGAAATGGGTGATCAAGTCGCTGAGTCATATTTGGTTCACTCTGGACCTTCTACTCGCAAAAAAAGAACCTCGTGTCTGTGTTCCTGTACCAAACTTCATCCTTTGAGAGTCAAATAGGTTCTAGTTTCCACTCTCCAGTTCTCTGTACCTTGTATTCAGCTGGAAATAAGGCGTAGACTATGTTAGCGAGTATCAGTGACTCTTGCAATAAAGATTTACTTATAAACGACTAATGGGCCAGATTTGGTCACTGGGCTGGAGGCTAGCCAGTCTCAGAAATAGAAAAATGTGGTCCTTAGAATCCTACAGACTGTTCAGTGCTGACTGGCTATGGGAAGGTGGCCATTTTCGTGTTCCCTCTTGTCATCAGTTTCTACTCTGGTACAACGGGTGTAATTACATGCCCCTGCCAATGGGTTCTTGGGAGAATCTAATGAGTGACGTTCAAAGTGGCTAGCAGACCTGATGCAATAAATCTCATCCACTACGGATGCTATTGTTGCTGTGTTGCCATGGTGGTCGGCTTCAAAGCCCTAACCATTATCCCCTCCAGTCCATTGCCCACAGAGAAGGAAGAATGACGTCAGCATGGAAATTGGCTCGATTCTCTCTTCTGCTTCCAGCCTTCCTGTGGGTCTCCCAGGGGCTGATCTGGCTTTACCAACATGGTGGGCATTGCTCTCCCCCACGCCCCCTAGTGGTTCTCTATGGCAAAGCAGATGCCAGAACGTTCCTGTCCGCAGACTTTGGCACTTTTTCCTGCTTTCCTGCAATACAAAGGCTGGAGCAATAGCACAGCTGGTAAGGCATTTGCCTTGCACGCAGCTGACCCAGTTGGCCCAGGTTCGATTCCTCTGTCCCTCTTGGAGAGCCCAGCAAGCTACCGCGAGTGACAGTGCTACAGTGCTACCTGGAATGCAAGTGACCCCAGCAACCCTGCACCCCCCTTTTCCATGGTTCTTTTCATCTTTTAGGTGTTCATATGTTACTTCCTTGGAAAAGCCTTCATTATCCTCCTTCATAACTCTTAGTAAAATTTGTCAGTATAATTTGAATTTTCCCTTACTTACAATCAAAATGACAGCATTTTTAAAATAGTATTCTGGCACATATGACACGTATTAAAGAACAGGAAAAAGTCAGTTCAATGATTTATCATTATTATCAATACCCAGGGCATAGGTTCAATGCCAGTTTCACCTATCTTTCATCTTCAGCTTTCTTCCTACTTTACTATACCTATGTATCACGATCACGATCACGATCTTCCTGTTGTTCGTCGATTGCCTCGAGCAGGCACCAGTAATGTCTCCTTCGTCCTAACCCTGAGATTTTAAAAAGAGCCACATTCAAGGCTCTTTCGGGGTTAGGAGAATGAGACCCATGATTGTTACTGGTATTTGGCATATTGGGTACGCCACGGGGAGTTTGCCAGACTCTGCCGTGTGGGCAGGTTACATTCGGTAGC
The DNA here is from genome assembly GCF_029834395.1 of Sorex fumeus. Lineage (NCBI taxonomy): Eukaryota > Metazoa > Chordata > Mammalia > Eulipotyphla > Soricidae > Sorex > Sorex fumeus. The sequence goes on along the minus strand of NW_026606223.1, from coordinate 3,917,046 downwards.
CTGCCAGGTTGTCCAAAGTTAAAATGAGATTGATTATTCACTTTTCTACTATTTTTTTCTATTCTTTTCTTTCTATTTTCTTATCAGTCTGGTTATGGATAAACTGCAGTCCTTGAATTACACTTGGCCCTCCACCTGTTCTTTGTAAATAAAGTTTCCCACACAACCACACCTTGAATGTTTTTCCCTCAAATGGCCAAGCTGAGACATTGAACAGAGACTGTCTGATGCACCAGTTTGAAAATACCTGCTCTCTGCTGTCTCCATCATGAGTAATAAGAGAGACTACACCCTAGGTTCAATGTGCTTCTTATGGTCTTATTTTGCTTCCCTTAAAAACTCTCTCATGGGGCTGGAGTGATAGTACAGCACGGAGGGCATTTGCCTTGCACATGGTTGGCCTAGGTTCGATCCTCAGGAGTAATTCCTGAGCGCAGAGCCAGGAGTAATCCCTAAGCATTGCTGGGTGTGACCCAAAAAGAAAAAAAAAACTCTCATAACTCTGAGAACTGAAGGTCGCTCCCTCCCAGTGGTGCTCAGAGAGACATACTTTGTCATAATAGTACCTTGGGGGTCCTGCGTGCAAAAAATATATAGCTTGAACCTTTTGAGTCATTTTCCTGGCCCTATGACAAGTTTTCTAAGACATGAGCAAGGGTCCTTGTAAACCACTTGCTCCCCACCTCCAGTTGGGTAGAAACTTCTGAGAATCTGTGTCAGGAAATTCCTTGGTGGAAGCTGCAAGGCGGAACGCTGCCTCCAGTACAAGCTTAGGGAAATGGTTTCAACCTTTGGATCCCTGGGGAATGGTCGTTGAAGACCAAGCTTGAGGGAACTCCAGTACTCGTGTGCACAAGAGGGAGTTTCTGGGATTTGCCCCCTGCAGCGCTGTGCTCACCTGGCAGCCTCTCCCGACTGTGCCCAAGTCCCTGAGGAACTGGCACACACATGATCTCTGGGATGTCACCAAAACAGGTATCAGAAAGGCGCTGTTCTCCCCAACTCGTGCCAAGGGAGATGAGAGACCCTGCTCTCTGCTCTCACCTTCCAGAAATCAGGCTGCGGGGTTTGTCTGTGTTAGAAACAGCCGGGGGAGCATACCTTTGAGATTCTTTTGTCAGGGAAAGTCTGCCTTCTAGAAAGTTCCCTCGGTTTACATCCTGCATTAGGAAACCTCCCGTTGAGAAGGCAGAGGGGCTCCCAGCTGCCTTTTTCATTTAGCTTCTCAGTGAAACTGATGAATGCTATCACCACCTCCAAGTAAAGGGTCTCCGTGGGGTATCTGGGTCCCCGGGTATCGGCTGTCTCCTCCTGGAGAAGCAGGAGGAGAAGAAAATGCAACCCCCAGAGGCTTAAACCGTTGTACAGTTTCCTGACACAGATACCAGAAGTTCAGGATCAACTGGCCTCAGGTCTTGCAAGCTTAAGACCTCACATAGGATGACAATTAGTTTCTCTCTTTCTCTGGTCTACCTGTGCAATAGCGTTTCTTTCAGTCAGAGGTCACTAGCTCCCCAGTTTCCCTAATTCTCATCCCTGAGGTCCATCTGGAGGACCCGTCCTCCCTCACACAGCATCTCAGATCCCTGATAAATTGCTGGGGTCAGGCCCAACCAGTCCTTTCCTTTGGAGGATAAGCTGACTCCCCCCAGACCTGGCCCTCACTGTCTCCCCCAGAACGACATGGGTTCCGAGTGGGGATTCTGAGCTCAGGCCCAGTGCTAAGACCAGAAGCAGGGTGAACAGGTGCCAGGAAAATCCAGCAAGTCTGTGCTACATACAAAGTAGATTGTAGGGCCAAGATGGGACCACGCAGTAGAGTACATGCCTGGTGTTTGCGAGGCCCTGAGTTGGATCCCCAGCACCACAAAAGAAAACAGAAAAATGCACTCTCGGTCCCTGTCATCTCTTTTCCTGCCATCTCAGCACTGTTGACTTCTGGGACAGATCAGCACTGGATGAACTGTCGTGTGCTGTGTAACGTCTTGAGCCACTTCCTGGGCCTCCACTACTATATGCTGCTGGTCTCTCCCTGCCCCATCATTCTAAGTATTGATGTATCACTAAGAACCCAGGGATGGTCCGTAAGACCCACAGAGCCCTGCCAAACTCATGTTCAGAGACAACATTGGGTAACAGAGATCACATGCAAGAGTCCTGGGGTCAGTTCCATCTTGGATGAATGTGTGTTGATACATCAGAGCCCCCATTTTCCAAACTTCTAGAAAAATAAGGGCCCTAAGGAGTTCAAGGGAAATTTCTATGACAGTGAATGGTGACGACTTGGCCCAGAGGCAGGTCTGAAACAATGAATGAAGAGGAACACCGGTCGCACTAGTGTCCATACTATCACAGCCATAACACCCCTCCTCTTCCTCTTCCTTTCCCTTCTCCTCTCCCTCCTCCTACACTTCTCCCTCCTCCTACATCCCTCCTTCTCCTCCTCCTCCTCCTCCTCCTTCTCTTCTTCCACATTTCAGTCAGATTTTCCTAACCAGATTCTATACCTGGGGCGGTGCCATCCTCCTTAGTGGGGAACACAGTCTGTACCAGAAGGGATGCCTCGTGATCTTTCCAGTCTCCCCACACGAGATATAAGCAGCATCTTCCCAACGTGTTCATCAAAAATGTTCCCAGACTTTACAAATATCCCCTGGGGCTCCGGGGGATGGGGGTGATGGTTAAAATTGCCCCTGGTTGAGAAGCACTGATTGAAATCCACACCCATGACCCTGTGGGGGCAGTCGTCATTCTCTTGCTCCACTTCATTCCCCCCCAAGGCCAATTCCATGATTTTCCCAATAAAAATAAAGGGGTGCCTGCTAGAAGACCCACATGACCGTTATTAGCAACTGCAATTTCCTGGGCGAGCAGGGAGCAGGAGGCACCCCCATCAGCTTTGGCCTTTATCTCTCTGCCCAAGAAATGCTGCCTCAAGACTCCCAAATCACACTTGTTCTATTTCCAGTTTCAATCTGGCCCCGGGGATCCATGTCACATGTCCACTTAGTTGCTTAAAATGCGTCCTAATGTCTGGCCACCAGATGGAAAATTGTTACTCTAAAACTTGGCCCGCATGTTGTAATGGAAATGCTTGTTAGAGTTAATGAAAAACATAGATCAGGCCCTGAAGAGTAGCTTCGTAGATGCCCCGTGCGTGGACCTGCAGAAATACAGTCTGGCTGATGAGCGGGAGGTCGACAATGAGAATCTCTAGTTTTCCTGCTGGGGTTCCTGGGGGAACAAGTTTGAGAAACTCAACTCCACACACCCTCCCTTCAGAACGGGCAGAGCTGGTGTTTGAGTGCGTCAAATTTCTACTCAGACCGACTTCAAGCGCTAGTGCTGAGCCATGGGTGACTGACTCAGTGCTGAATGAATGAATGTAGGTGAACTGTTGAACATCGCTCACTGTTTGTTTGTTTGTTTGGGGGCCACACACAGCAGCTTAGACTTACTCTGGACTCTGTGCTGAGAGATCACTCCTGGCAGTTCTCAGGGGACCATGTGGAGTGCCTAGAATTGAACCCAGGTCGACCACATGCAAGGCAAATGCCCGACGGTTGTTCCGGCCCAGTGAATATCACTCACTGTTACATCTGGCTTATGCTCAGTTCATTAATCTGTGAAAGAGATTGAAGTCCCCTCCTCCTTGTAAGTCATACATTAGATCATTGATGAAAACTATTTAGCACATGAAAACCCTCAAACTACTTAGCTACCTGATGTGACTAATTGAAGGAATTCCTACCCATTTGGTTCATTCCGCTGAAATGTCTTTCATGCTCTACGCCTGGTACTCAGGAACTGAAACAAGTCGGAGAAGAGCATGATCCACCATGTTTAAGAGACTGGCACGTGGAGCATGGAGTAGACTCTCGTTAGCCCTTCCCCCTCCTTGGCATCCAGTACATGACAAAGCGCCACAACACTGAATCCTCTCCAATTCTTGAACCTCCTCAACAATGAGGTCCAAATTTCCTTCTCGGTGCCTGCCACCTCACCCCAGCATTCGATAATATTTTTAAGTTTCCAAAAAGAAGTGACGTTTCCAGGCAAGGCACTGACAAGTAAGTTTAATGGAATTTATTGCAGGCTTAGTCCTGATCTATCCCCAGAGTCTCTTGATTTATTTAGTTTATCCTATAGCACAGGAACATGGGTTAGAGATAGGAGGAATGCAGTTTGGAGGCCAGAGGGGCGTTTTTTTTTTCCGCGCCCTTTGGATGACTACAATTCCCTCTCCAGGCATATTTCCTTACTGCTCTGTCTCAGCCTGATTTAACTGCCAATTAGTCCATGTCTTCACGCTTGGGCCACCTCCAGTGCTATCTCGTGGCCGGACACATAATTCTAGTGTTGAGGTCAGTGGAAGCCACCCCCACCCCCAGCCTGAGAAGTCTAAGAATAAATAAAATAAAAGGATGACACCTTTTAACTGGGCACCAACCTTGCCACAAAGGACTTAGAGACTAATCCAGGACTTTGTGGGAAAACAAGGTTGTAATTGGCTTGGGGGTTCCTTCCAAAGATGGGCCTTCATGGGAACCCAACTTCCGGTCTCGTAAGAACCAGCATTACCAGTAGCCGATGTTGGGGGTGGTGGGGGAAGGGGGGAGGGGTCTTGTCTTCCACAGTTCTTTCCACTAGACCACCTTCTCCCTGTCCCTAATTTCAGCACCCCTCGTCCTCGCCCATTCCCAGAAATCTGTGTGTTTTTAATTTTGCACCTGAAGAGGGCAATGTGTGTTTTTTGTTCTCTTCATAGGCATTTTCCCCCAGTTCAAAAAGCAAGGTCACAAAAGTAGGGTGTCTTCACCAGGAATCATGGCAGGGACACAGATGGACCCCTTTCTGCTCATCTGCCCCCAGGGAAGGGGCACTCAGGGCCAGGCACTGTGCAAAAGCATTGTTCCAGGCTGTCATTGGAAACTTGGGTGTTTAAGACCCAGCCCATCTTAGGGCCAGGAAGATGACTTCATGGGCTGAAGCTTGTCCGTTGCATGCAAGAGCCCCAGGTCCATCTCCTATATACTGCATGATCCTCTGAGAGCTTCCAGAATGGGGCTGGAGCGATAGTACAGCAGGTAGGGCATTTGCCTTGCACGTACTCGACCTGGGTTCAATTCATCGCATCCCAATGGTCCCCCTGGCACCGCCAGGAGTAAATCCTGAGTGCAGATCCAGGAGTAACCCTCGAGCATTGCTGGGTGTGACCCAGAAAGAAAAAAAAAAGAGCTTCTAGGAGTAACCCTAAGCACTGCCAGGTGTTGCCCCAAATCAAACAAACAAACAAAATTCCAGGGCTCAGCCACCATTGATAGTATATGTGAACTTTAACCCAGAGATGAGACTGGGGTCCCACTGGTTGCGTATGGTGGGGCCCTCATGCATTCTGGCCCCGACGCTAGCCCTGTCCACCCCTTTGCACACTGCCTCCAAAGTCCCCTTTCCCTCCTGAAGGATGCCCCTCACCCTCATGTTCCTGAGTTTCTGGCGGCCACTGCCTGAGTTTCAGCCCAACTCTCTAGTTTTATCAAAGTCTAAATCCTCTTATGGAGTTGTCTTTCCCCAAGAACATTCAGGACTCACATTGCATTTAAAAAAAAATTAAACAGAGAGGAAAGCGCATGTCATTAAATCCTTGGGTAATGGAGTCACTGGAATATTGGGAAATCCTACTGCAGGGTAACACTTTAGGGCAATCGTGATGGAGCAGGATGAATGCCTGGGATGACAAGTAGGGAGAAAGGGCTGCTGTTTGCTGCAGCGTCTGACAGCCCTGATTGGCCGGTGTCGACCTTCCCAAGGATGGTGGAACTACCGCTCCAAGAGTCAGAGCCCATCAAACCTTCTTTGCCGGCCCTGCACATCATCCCACCCCTCCACTGCCCTCCCCCAGACTTCCTGCTCCTTCTAAATTAAATCACATTCCACTGCCTTTTATTGTATAACCTCTGGACAAAACACACTTGCACACACACCTTGCTTAAGGCAAAGTAATTGGAACAGATAATGCTCCTGGCCAAGTGCCACCCACTAATTGCTTTATGCTCAACTCCCCTGGCTGGAGGCACACCCAGCATTGACAAGTCCATGGCTGTTTTCCAATTGTTTGAGGTTTCTGAAACAATTGGTACAATATTAATTGAGGGGGGAAGGCAAGGGTGGGGTTAAGGGGGAATAAATTCCCTATAGCCATTGGCACCTTTGACTTGGTCTAGTTACTCCCATTATTCTGATCGTGGATATCTGGCTTTTTAATTTCCTGTAATCCACCAAGGAATGTTGTTCTCTTCCTTAAGGACATCTGTGGTTCTCTGCTTCTCCGTGTTCCAAAAAAATCTAACAGAGATGTTTTGTCAATGACTGGGTATTTCATTAGAAATCCAAAGATTCCCATTAAGTTGAATTATTTCTTAGCTCTGATCAACTTTTGGGTTAATAATTCATAATACTTAATAACCTGTTCAGATCATCACCAAAATTATTGATTTAATAATATTTAGTCATTAATAATGAAAAAGGAGAGGAATGATTTTTCTTATCACTTCCATCAATTTATTCCTTATTGCATCGCAGATCTCAACCAATAATCTTAAGGACTTTTAATATCCTAACATTCTTCTTGGTAGGAACTGGGATAGCGTTCTGCATGTTTAAATACCTGTACTCGGAAGTTCAAAGAGCACAGTTAGGCAAAACTTTAACTTGACCCAGCCTTTCATATATTCTTGATTTTAAAACTTTTTAAAGATTTTGTACCACTTCCTACCCCCAGACATTCATCAGCAATAGTAAAATTACCTTTCTTCCCCTTCTTTATTATCCCCCATTGAATCATATCATAGTCATCCCTTTTTATGTCATTTTTGCTAATAAATTTTGGTATTTGATACAAGAATGGAGAGGAAAAATACATCATCAATTTGTTTTGGCAACATGGTGTTTCAAATGATTTTTCTGTTGAATTTCCGGTAGAGATAACATCCACAATGACGTTCAAACACTTCATCTTGGATGAAAAAACAAGAGTCAAATGTATGAGACAGATATCTGACTATTGATTACTGTTTTGCAGTTATTACATTTTATGTTCATTGTAAAATAACGTCTTTCAGAGCCTCGTTAGAAAATTGCCCTCATGGTTGGAATATCCCCATAAAGGCATCTTTTTGCAATAATAAAAACTCAATCTTTTGGCGGGGTTCCAAAATCAGCCTACTTTACCCCAAATTCTATTCAATACCTAATGGTATTATGGCGAGTTTCCAGAATCTAACCTTCCAGGCAATGAGAAATTTCCCCCTAGAATTGCATTTTGATGGGAACTGATTTCTTATATTAGATAAATAATAGACAATATGTATGCAGCGTTAGCTCAAGAAATATCACCAGAATCCCCCTACCTGAGGCTCTGTGTGTTCAGTGCCAGAACATCTGCTTGGAGGGGAGAAGTCCACCGCCAGGAGTGGCCAGAGCATCTATTTGGAAACTTTAAGACAATGAGCTCTTTGACTTTTTGTCACTTCTATCTGACTCGAGTTAGAAAGGCAAAAGAAACAAGAAAGGAAGGAAACTAAATAAAGGAAGAAAAGAAAGAAATCCCTGTAATAAAACCATGACTAATAACAGCTGCCATTGGTAGACAATTGATCCATCTATGAAACTCTTGGAAATTTCCATACTTTCTGACTGAGAAATGTGATGTGGGGTCTAACGTGGTGATTCTGAGTCCTGTTGTAACCCAAACACGCCAGAAGTGACTCTTCCCAGTATTAATCAGCCTGTAAAAGAACAGCTTATGCTAGAATGAAGAACGCCTCCTGGGATTGCAGTTGAGTATTTTGGGAAAGAGCAGGATTTTCCAGTTTGTGACTCGACGCCCATTAGTATAATCACAAGTGTGGGTTATTACCAGCATTTAAACAAAAATAGAATTGACCAGAGAGATAGAACAGTGGATAAGCTGCTGACCCAGGTTCAATGCCCAGCTCCACACATAGACCCTATAGCCATGCCAGAAATGAAGGAGTAAGGCTCTGAGCACTTCCTGGTGTAGCCCCCAAACCACGTGTGTGTGTGTGTGTGTGTGTGTGTGTGTATCTGACTAAGTAGCAAGGGAAGTTTTATTTCAAGTAGTTATTTCTTTATATAAAGGCCCTCCCGTTGATCGTCGATTTGCTCAAGCGGGCCCAGTAACGTCTCCATTGGAGACTTTGTTGTTACTGTGTCTGGCATATCGAATACTCTCGGTAGCTTACCGGGCTCTCCGAGAGGGGCGGAGGAATCAAACTCGGGTCGGCCATGTTGGCTGCGTGTAAGGCGAACGCCCTACCGCTGTGCTATCACTCCAGCCTATTTCTAGAGCTAATACATGCCGACGGGCGCTGACCCCCTTCGCAGGGGGGATGTGTGCATTTATCAGATACTTGGATTTATATATATATATATATATATATATATATATATGCATGTACTTGTTCTTTATACCAAGAATGCTTCTTACTATGCACCAAGTGCAAATGAACTCAGACAGCCCCGGTGTAGAAGGTAAAAGTCCCAGCCTGCACAATGGAGAAAGAAATAACCTAGAACTAGGCTGAGTGGTTCCCAAGTGGAAGGACGGATGAATTCTGTGCTTCCTTGATTTGTCTGTAACAGTGCAAAGCAAGATATCTTTTGGCTTTACCCCAAGACCCCCCTTTGCCTTAAAGTAAGTAAGTAAAGGCCCTCCCGTTGATCGTCGATTTGCTCGAGCGGGCCCAGTAACGTCTCCATTGGAGACTTTGTTGTTACTGTGTCTGGCATATCGAATACTCTCGGTAGCTTGCCGGGCTCTCCGAGAGGGGCGGAGGAATCGAACTCGGGTCGGCCATGTTGGCCGCTTGTAAGGCGAACGCCCTACCGCTGTGCTATCGCTCCAGCCCTTTGCCTTAATCCTTCTATTTCTCAGACACTCCACAGACAGATCACTAAGGATTTCTTTTGGCGGGGGGCTGGGGGTGAGGAGGCCTCTTGATGCTATGTCTAATCAGGGACTTCATAGAGGACCTTTCCACAAAACTAAAGTGTGCCCCGTGCTTAATCCACTGTCCGGCAGCAATTGTTTCCCTTAGAGAAAGGCTGAATAGGGCACAGAAATCAAGAAGAAATCGTTTAGGAGGAAAATGCTCTATCCTATGTGTAAGAAAGCAAAGCAAGCCAGCCTGGTGTTAGGAAGGGAAGGGCCAAGGATACTTAAGTTACCCGCTGTAGCACTGTCCTCCCATCGTTCATTGGTTTGCTCGAGCGGGCACCAGTCTCCATTGTGAGACTCGTCGTTACTGTTTCTGGCCTACCGAGTATGCCACAGGGAGCTTGCCAGGCTCTGCCGTGCGGGCAGGATACTCTCAGTAGCTTGCTGGGCTCTCCGAGAGGGACGAAGGAATCGAACCCGGGTCTCCCACATGCAAGGCAAACAGCCCTACCCGCTGTGCTATCACTCCAGCCTTAAATTACCAGCATACCTAATAACTTAGTTAAAAATCACCCCATGCCTTCATTCTGCTGCCCATCACTGAGTTCACAGGGAGACCAACCCGGCCTCCAGGAAGGGTGTGAAGACCCGCCCCTTCCTTCTTCAAGGTCAGGCGCAATCCTTGCTGTGTAGGGGGAGCAAATGGCCCTCTCAGCAGCATTGGCCTTTGAGGTTCAGGTTTTGATGTTCCATGGCTGATCCCGCTCTTGCCACCTAGATTTTAATATTCATTGTTAACTTGAGGAGCTGACACGATGGGACAAGATTTCATTATGAGCCTCTTTGAACTTACACCGGTGATAGGAGAGTGGAGAAATAGATTTCGCCCAAGAACATGTTTAATGTGATGTCAGAGTCCAATTGATCTGATGGACTTTTAATGACTTCCCTGATAATAAGAAAGATCAGGACAGAGACCCGCTCCAGCCAGTGTGGAAAGGTGGACGACAATTTGCATGGTCTGATGAGATCTGAAGTGGAAGGAAATGGACTTCTGAGATCAGAGAGATAGCACCCTACCGAGGTGCCAAGTTTCTTGGGCTGGGGGCGGTGTTGGCATGGGGCACCCGTGGTCGTCATCCTGTCCGTCATCCGTACAGGGTATGACCCATCAGGACGGCAGCCATGCCGGGGCCCCGGACTCACACTCGGATGCCAGCAAACCTAGAAGAGCATTGAATAGAGAAAGGGAGGGAAGCAGGGAAGAAAATCTCCCCACGGCCGGTCACAGGCCACTTACGCTGCTGAGAGCCCCACATGCCATCCACGGAAAGTACTTTTCACTTGCATTTTAAGCAAATAGGAGGCAGAGCAAGGCATTATCACCTGGAGTGCCCAGTAATGGGTAATTGAGTAGGGAAAGGGGCTGTGCACTCCTGATTAATATTTACCAACGTCTTTGTGTGGGTTTTTTTTCTCTCCCCCTGAAATGTTAACGACGTGGCAGATCCGAGTTGAACAAAAAGGACACTGTGGATTGAAATATGGTATTGTGCCCATCAAATTCTGCTCCTCTCTGCTTGGCTTATGATGAATACCATTCTTTAATAGCAGACCGGTGTTCGTGAAGAACTTATTACGGAGGCTAGAGGAAGCCAAGAATGAAGGAATGCCCAACTGGCAGTGATCAATCACCCCCTTTTAAAGATGAACGGATCTTTCTTTTTTTTAAAGTAACAGTTCATACGAAGGTCTCTAACATAAATATGCAAAGCACGGGAGCAATTACGGTTGCCTGGTCCTGCTCGTCTTCCCCTCACTGTTTGGGGAGACGCCGAAGCCCCACCCCCAGCCCAGGTTTCCAGGAGGAAGAAAGAAACCAGGTTCTTCTCCAGACAAGGCGGCCCATTCAACAGCGGTTAATGATTGGCATCAGCTGAACCATCGTATCCCGATGCCAGGGGACAAAGTCACGTTGGGTTAAAGATTGAGGCTTGTCCAGGATGTGGTATTCAGAGTGAAGAGCATGTTCATAGAGGTGTGGAAGAGCACTGAGGAGACACCCAGCACTCTTCACCCTCGTACCCTGCACCCCCCTCCCCGGTCTCCCAAAGCTGCCAATGCCTCATTCCATGGCTACTGGCCTGTTCAAGCCTTGCTCAAGAGCCTGAAATGCAAAGTTTATCTATCAGCCTATTGACAGTCAGGATGGGGGAGTAGAGGTGTCTCAAAGTACCTTGTAGGGTATTTGCAACATCCCTGACTTTTGCCACTCTATGCCAATAGCACCCCTCTGGCCTCCACCTTGGAAAAAAAGAACATTGTCTTCAGGTTCCCTGAGGGGTAACCACTCCCCTGTTAGGAATTAGTTTTACCAATACCTCCTCAGTGCATGGGCCAGGGAATGGACGAGTTAAGGCGCTTGCCTTACAGCGGGCTGACCAAGGTTTGCTCCCCAGTGCTTGAGCTCCCCTGAGCGTGGCCAGGAGGGACCCCTGAGAACAGAGCCAGGAGTGAGCCTTGGGCATTGCTGGATGTGGCCTCCAAACAAAAAAAAAAATGAAAAACCAGCTCAGTGCTTATGGAAAAGTTTAGTCCGCCCCAATTGCCCAATCCCCTCTAACCATCACCATCCATTGACATACATCCCACAGGCTCTTCTTAGACTTTCTAGATCATTCCTGCTCTGGCTGTCACCCTGCCTCCTCGCCTTTGCCTCCCCCAGTGTCCCTTGTCCACGGCCACATCCACAGTGCTAGAGTAAGAGTCACGTGACTTGGCCCACCTACCTCTGGCCAGCAAGCATCCCAACCCATCACCCTCTGAGACTCAACCCAGCATACACATTCTCTAGCCTGTCATCCCAGGTGCTATCCTGGGTCCTCCTGGATGAGCTTCCTGACCCCAAGAACATCACTTGTGCCTCTTTATGCTCTTCTCTGTTTGAAAGCTGGAAGTGGGATCTAATGGAGTGTGCTTGGTGATGAGGATTCAGGAGAAGGATGCACTATCACTACCCTCTTGCCTGTGTTTATTTTTTATAAGCAGAAAGGTCTCATCCTTCTCTACGGGGCCTGATTTGGGCTTCTACCTCCGTTTCCCTCATCACATACTTTCTTGGCCACATTTTCTGAACCAAAGTCAGCATCTGAAGCAGCAGAACGGTCCTTAAATTCCCATGGCCTTGAAAAGCAGAGGCAGCTGTATGCCATGATTGCGTGTTGTGCATATGAATGTGTTGGTGTTTGTGTGAGCATGTACAGACACACAAGTAACAAAACACGTGACTTCCCCAGGTCTCATGGATGAGAGGCTGCATGTTCTTTGTCTCCAGTGTTTCCTGTCTCACCCATGTTTGCTTGACATCTTCTCATTTCATCGACTCTTTCGCCTGCCTCTCTATGACACCTTGCTGTGCATTTCTTTTGTCCTTCAGTTAAGAAAAACGTGACTTTTACTCACTATCCACCCCGCTTTCTCAGTCTGGCCTTTTCCTTCCTAACGGTGCTACACCTCAGTAATACTCGTTATTCATCAGGACTTGTCCAAAAGTGTTGTTAGAAATATAATTGAAGGGGGCAAACCGATAGGACAGCAATTAAGGCTCATGCTTCGCATGTGATCAACCCCTAGTTCAATCCCAGGCACCACATGGTTTCCGAAAGATTTTGGGGGTGCAACCCTGGAGGCACCCAGCACTGCCTGTGTGGCCTGGACAATCCCTGGCATGCACAGACCTTGAGGGACACCACACCCTTGGGCCCTTACATGGAATCACTAGGAGGGAGCCACTTGGGAGAGCCCCCATAAATACTCGTGATATGTATATACATATCACGTACCCCCGAGTCAAAGGCACATCTCTTTGAATCCACTGTTCTTCCTGCATTAACATATGCCTCAGAGACCTGGGCCCTACGCAAACAGGATGAGAACGCTATTTGGGCCTCCCAAAGAAGAATTGAAAGAGCTATGCTTGGAATATCACGTTTCACTCAAATGAGAGAAAGAATCCGGAGTTCTGACATGCGTCGACGATCAAGAATCAGGGAAGCTGTCTCGTTTGCCAAGGTGTCAAAAATCAGATGGGCTGGTTACATAATGAGATTTAAAGACGACTGCTGGACTAGAGCTGTTACCGACTGGATTCCACGGGATGTCAAAAGACCACGTGGCTGCCCACCTACCAGATGGGACAAATGGAGATGTTACTGGCGCCCGCTCGAGCAAATCGACAATTAATGGGAAGTCGAGTGATCAAGTGATGTATATACATGATTAAAAATCGACTGGGGGAGTTGGTTAACATGTAGAAGACCTGGGCTCTGGATGCAGAAACATGGAACTGGGTCTTGAAAATGGGAAATCCGAGGATCTGCAGGGCCAGAACACCTTGGTTCTCTCCAATTTCCCTTCTTCAGGCCCACAGCTGGAGAAGGGCGGGAGATGTGGGCATAGCAGAGGTCAGTGCAGTCGTCCAGAGCTGAGCCCCCGAGGAGACCCGGGCTTCAGGAGGAACTGCTCCCAGGTGCACCAGAAAAGAATTCCAGATGGCTCTTGTATTTTCTGGGGTTGGATGCATATTTGAGCCAAACCCAAAGATATGAAATAATCCACCCTTGGTTTCTTTCGAGATGATTAATCTCTCCCCAATATCCAGGACCTGTCTCATGATTAATTGAACTTCTCCCACAACCAGGAGTCTGTGTCCCATCCTCAAGAGTAACAGAGCCTACGTCCAGTGTGATTTATTTAAGAAACCAAAGCAACGGGGCCGTTATGTCTCTGCCTTCAGCTGCCTTGCTTGCCAGTAACCTCATACCTGGGATTTTCTCCTTTCTTCTTGGTAGTTTCTGAAGAAGAGAAAAACTCTCCCTCTTGATGTCCTTGCCCCCTGGAGAATCCATGCCACTTATTTGGATTTTTGCCTTCTCTCTTTCACCCTGGAGGTGTTTCAAATAGGGCCCTGGAATTCTCACCTTCTCTTTCCCCAGTTTCGCTTCTTGCAAATATTCTTAAATTTCTTTCTAACGCATAGGTAAAGGATGAAACACATTTCTCTTCTTAAAACGGGGTAGACATGGGCTTTGTGAGAATGAAAAGAGTTGATGGTGTTGATGCTCTGAGATCAGTCACTGGCAGGAAGTTATCCCCCGACACCCACAGGTCATTTCCTGGTAGATGGGGTCTACCGAGCACACAGGGTCTGCCTGTTTATCTGCCTCTTGATTCTTCTCAGCACAGAGCTTCTTTGGCTATACTCGTCACCTTTGGTTCCTTCTGACCACCCTTTCACGTTCTCCCTCTAAGACCTTACTTCCTAACTACTCCCGGTCTCTTTCCACTTGCCTTTGACCAACCCATGCCAGCCCCAATGATTTTACCATTTTATCAGCTGTCCAGAGCCTTGTCTTCTGTGCTCTTTCCATGTGAAGGGGTTTCAGTGAGGTGCCTGAGCCTTTGAGTTTCCCTTTTCTCACAGGCTAATGGACAATAGAGTTCTTGAAGAATTTTTTCAAGAATTTTTGAAGAATTGTTCTCTGTTTCTTGATGTGATTGGGGAGTGTTGCTGTCATCTTTCGGGTGATGAGAGAGTCCAAGAAATACTCACTCCTGAGGATGTGACACTCAGGGTCGTGCCCCTTCCTTTCCAAGGGACTCAGTGTCCTCTGCTCTGCTCTGTTTATGGATGACACTCTAAAACTCCATCTCTTGGGTTTTCATCTTTCATTAGACTCAGCCTCTCACTGTAACAGCCTACAGGCAACCCACACCCAGCTGAAGTATTTGTTTAAATCTCTCTGTTAAAAAAGACTCATTTTTTATGGTTCTGCTCTTTCGCCTAAAATCCCTTCTTTTGGGAAACGGAAGCGTGTCATCATACCAGATGGACATTTCCAGTGACCCTGTCAGCTGCAGCTGGGAGAGACTGTCTTAGCCAGGGCAGACCAAGGTCATTATCACTTTCAGCCACTTCCACTGAATTCGGTGACTGTGACCTCTCCCCAGACCATGGAGGTCACCATTTCTGGGTGCTTTCCCTAAGGAAATTAGGGGCCCATGAAGCCTGAGCTGCCAAATTCTTATCTCCCACTCCAAGCTGGGCCCTAGTTTTGTGGCCAAATTTCCACTCATGCTCCAGTGCTGACATCTGGACCCAGCTTGCACTTCTCAGGCACCTTATTCTAATTTTCTCCTCCTTGTGATATTCGGAACTGAAACTTCTGGATCAGAGACATAGCTTTGCATGGAGGAGGGCAGAATTAGACCCCAGCACCTCCATGGTTTCTGAGCACCGCCGACAATGGCTCCTGAGCACAGAGCTGGGAGTAGACCTCAAGCTTCACAGACAGGGGTCCCAAAATCAAACAGAAAAGGATCGGGAGTTCTCTTGGAGAGGTGTTCGGATCCAGATTCTAAAAGAAAACGTGAAAACCTTGCATCAGTTCATACTGGTGGCATGAGAATTGGGACTCATGGGTTTATATGAAGTTACATCCTAAACATCTCCAAGTGAACACACCACACTAGGAGGAATGGTTGTCTTGTTCAAGCCATTGGGACAGAAGAAGTGATGGTGGCAAATATGGCAGGACGGTGCAAGGCTAGAGATCAGAGAAATGCGCCTGGAGTCACAGATGAATCTAGTCTACTGAACTCTAGTTTAAAAGCAGATGCTAAGGCATAAACAGCAGCAGGACGAGTGTGGTGACTGGTGGGACCAATGTCTCGGAGGAGGAGGCGGGACTTGGGGACGCGTGAGTTACCTGGACCGCAAGGCTAGCCTGGCATGGCTGCTGGAGGCGGGTGCCCGCGGACACCTAAATTGGGTCTGTCCACTGGAGTAAAGAGTTGACCTAGGGGTGCGGGAGAAGAAGGACTTCCTGTTGCAGTTTCTGAAGCTTCCATATATGCGTGGTTTACCCGGTGTTCCTTAGGAGCATGAGAGTGAAGAGAACCAGGAATAAACGGGAAGGGAGAAGCTCACAGAGGAGATAAAGGAACTGTCTGGAAAGAAATGGGGCCAGTGGGTAGCAGCAGGAGTGGCTGCTCCATCCCCCCAGCTCCATGTTCCATGACCACTGGACTTTGCTTTCCACATTCTATGATGCAGTGATTAAGGACTCCTTCCAGAGAGTTCTGGAAGAATGCAGAGCCTTTCTGAAAGCAAAGACTGTGTAGCTGCCCTTCCCTCCACCTGTTCAGTAGCACTGTAGCACTGTCCTCCCATTGTTCATGGATTTGCTCGAGCGGGCACCAGTAACGTCTCCATTGTGAGACTTGTTACTGTTTTGGGCATATAGTATACACCACGGGGAGCTTGCCAGGCTCTGCCGTGCGGGCAGGATACTCTCTATAGCTTGCCGGGCTCTCCGAGAGGAACGAAGGAATCGAACCCGGGTGGGCTGTGTGCAAGGCAAACACCCTACCCGCTGTGCTATCACTCCAACCCTCGCCTATTCAGTACCTTGATTTTTACTGGAGGACCGTTGCTCTTTCTCCCCCATCATTCTCCTTAGTTTTTCCAGCCTCACCCCCCCCCAGTTGCCATAAAATCCTATTCTAATCCCGCATGGCTCCCACACACACTTCATGGTCCAGAAACCTCATGGCCCAGGGAGCATAAAGAGGTTTGAAAATAATCTCTTGGCAAGGAATCCTCGATTAAGATACTGGGTGCCGGGAGCCCCAATATTGAAATCTGGAAAGGGAGAGGGTGAGGAACTGGAGTGCATCAGAAAACTTGGTGAGTTTCTTCATTGGCAAGTTGAAGGTTTTTGCAAAGTCCCAGACTACCAGCGCAGGCCTTGCAGTGAGTCTGAGCGTTGAATTTGTACCCACAGCGACTCTTTGCCAAGAAGCAGGCTGCGAAGTCAGATGTCATGGCATTAGAGATCGAGGGCTTTTCTATATGATGGTGAGAATAGAGCTTACAAGAGGCATAGACTCAACTTATCCTGAAAATGCAGTAAGCTTGATACTCACAGGCCTTATCAGTAACTTCTGGAAAGAATTTTCTGCAATTTGCTTTTCTTTTATTTTTCTCCTCTTTTGCTTTCTTTTTTTCCCTTTTCTTCTCTTTTCTTTTCACTTCTTTTTCTTTCTCTTCCTTCCTTTGTAGATTTTGTTCCTTTTCCTCCTCTGACACCTGACTCACTTTTGTCCCTGTGACATTTTATCTTGCTAAAATTGTTCTGTGGATCTAATCATATTGAACCCACTTATTTATTGTCACACCCGGTGGTGCTCAGGGATTACTCTGGCTCATGCACTCAGGAATTACTCCTGGCGGTGCTCAGGGGACCATATGGGATGCTGGGAATCGAACCCGGGTAGGCCATGTTGGCTGGGTACAAGGCAAACACCCTACCCGCTGTGCTATTGCTCCAGCCCTGGCGTCTGCCTTGTACCCAGCGATAGCACAGCGGGTAGGGCGTCTGCCTTGCACGCAGCCAACATGGCCAACATGGCCAACATGGCCAACATGGCCTACCCGAGTTCGATTCCTGTGCTATCGCTCCAGCCCAGGGCTGGAGCGATAGCACAGCGGGTAGGGCGTCTGCCTTGCACGCAGCCAACATGGCCGACCCGAGTTCGATTCCTCCGCCCCTCTCGGAGAGCCCGGCAAGCTACCGAGAGTATTCGATATGCCAGACACAGTAACAACAAAGTCTCCAATGGAGACGTTACTGGGCCCGCTCGAGCAAATCGATGATCAACGGGAGGGCCTTTACTTACTTTTTATTTATTGTCCATTTAGCTCTGATTGGCATATCAAATGTTTGGGGTTTTTTTTTTTGCTTTTTTTTGGGTGACACCCGGTGATGCTCAGGGGTTACTCCTGGCGGTGCTCGGGGGACCCTATGGGATGCTGGGGATCGAACCTGTGTCGGCCATGTTGGCTGCATGCAAGGCAAACACCCTACCCGCTGTGCTATCGCTCCAGCCCTGGCATATCAAATGTTTTATCAGTCACTTGCTATCTTGAATGTACCTGATATTCGGTGGCCTGCGCCTGACTGGGCCATGCCCGTGTTGGCTACACTCATCTTCTAGAAGTCTCTCAGTAAACATAATTATTTACAAGTTCTGAGCAGTAGTGCAGAATAGCTAAGAGGCCCAGCAGCCTCCCCTCAGCCCTGAGACTGCCCACTTTCAGGCCCAGGGGAACTGCACCCTCGTGATGCTTAGCGTGGATTTGAGTAGTGACAACCCTAGCTGTGTTGCATTCAACTTTTCACTGCCCACTTGTGCCAGACATTCTCTACCTGCCCGCCCACAGATGGTCAGCATCCGCATTCCTGAAAGGCCACACCCCAGGATCATCTGCATTCCAAGCACGAATGCAGGGTGCCTGGATTTTTGGGGAGGGGGAGGGGACATTCGGCAATGACATCATACTTGGCAGGCTGCCAGCTGGCTTGGCATCCCTTGAAGCAGGACCTGGGCCTTGCTCCTCTCTGACCCATTTTTTTTTTGTGGGCATCACACCTGGCGATGCTCAGGGGTTACTCCTGACTCTTCACTCAGGAATTACTCCTGGCGGTGTTCCAGGGACCATAAGGGATGCCAGGGATCGAACCTGGGTCAGCCACATGCAAGGCAAATGCCCTCCCCGCTGTGCTATCGCTCCAGCCCCATTTCTAGCCTATTTCTATCTGGGACTTGCCCCAGTTTCCTCCTTGTGATGTTCGGGTGAGCGTGCAAGGAGCCTTCCCCCTCAGAGGAGGACTCCGGGGCCGTATCTGTGGACTCGCAGAGATGCCGGGAGAAGTCACCCCCCACCCCCCATGACATCAGCCTTCATCTGGAAGGAGGACGCAGGACTCTGCTCTCCTCATGGGCCTGTGACAGAAATGGCAGGAGACCAGGCAGCCCGTCGAGTAGACAGCCGGTGCTCAATAAATAGCAGCTACTGCTTTTGCCACCCCTGGATCTGGCTGCATGCCATTGGTCAAATCCCTCTGTCAGCAAGTGGGGAGGTTTGAGTCCGAAACTCATAGTTCAGGGGACAGAGAGACAGTAGCAGGTAGGAAGCTGGCCTTGCAAGTGGCCAGTCTGGCACCTCCAACCCCCCTCCCGGAGTCATTCCTGAGCACAGAAGCAGAAGAAAGCCCTCACCTCAGCCAGGTGACCCCCATCTGGCCCCATATAGCACTGTAGCACTGTCCTCCCGTTGTTCATCGATTTGCTCACGCGGTCACCAGTAACGTCTCCATTGTCAGACTTGTTACTGTTTTTGGCATATCAAATATGCCACGGGGAGCTTGCCAGGCTCTACCGTGCGGGCAGGATACTCTCGGTAGCTTGCTGGGCTCTCCAAGAGGGACAGAGAAGTTGAACCTGGGTCGGCTGCATGCAAGGCAAACGCCCTACCCACTGTGCTATCACTCCACCTTGGCTCCATATAAAAACACAAAATGGACCCATCTCAGCGGGCCCTTCCATCAAGTCACTGTTCCACTTCTCCCCAGACAGGGATGAGCCTGATTCTCACTTAACCACCCCCTCCTGAGTGGTGACAGAAAGAGATGTAATTAGTAGGTCTCCTGCTTAGGTGTTGTTGCTGAGGGGGTGTGTATTCATTCTCCCGCAGCAGATTCAAAAGCAGGAACCAGGCTCGTGGTCACTGAGTCTGCAACCCCTGTTTGTGTGGGTTTGGGGTACTTTGGGCCACACCCAGTGTTCCTCCAGGGCTACTCCTGGTCTTGTGCTGAGGTGTAAGTCCTGTCCATGCGTGGGGACCGTAGGCAATGCCAAGGAGGAGACAGCGTGCAGAGTAAGCGCCCTAAGCCCCTGACTATTTCTTGGCCCCCAGAGGTCCCTGTTTGTAAAATGGGCCCCGTGGGTCTCAGCCTGGGCCTGAGACGCTGCGGGTGGGCTGAGGGGGCTGCAGGCAGGATACCCTCATGCTCATGGTCCCGTCCCCAGGTGACAGAGCCGGGCAGGGGCCACTCGTCCCTTCTGCCTCCCATGATCCCTCCGTTCATTCAGCCCCAGGACCCTGGAGTCAGCAGCCCTGGGTCACACTCCAGCTGTGGTTTCTGCTCTCAGAGGTTCTTTGCTTCCAGCATGGAGGTGACCACAAATTCTTACTCTCAATGTAGTGCTCTTTGGCGCTTGCACAGAGGGAATGAATGCAAAGCCACAAGCTGGAATGGATGCAGGGGAGACGGGGGTGTCTGCGTGCAAGTGTTTTAATCACGAGGTCTCCAGAGCAGAAGGAGGTGAGAGGCTAGGTCAAGGGAGGTGGGCGGGAAGGAGGTTCCAGGCTAGAGAGGTGCTGTACCAAGAGGTAGAGTGGGAGGGGTGAGAAGAGTTTGGTGCGGGAGATACTTTGAACCTATAGGGCCTTAGGAGGCTTCAGGAGGAGAATGAAGTTTGCATCTGAAAGGAAGAACCAGAAAGGAAGAAACGTAGGTGGCGGTGAATGGGTGCTTCAGTTCAGCCTTAGGCAGCCAATGGGCTGCTACTACCGCAGGCAGGAACACTGAGCTTCAGTCTGATCCCTGGCAGCCAACAGGCCCCTGTTACCTAGGCAGGAACCCTGAGCTGGTGGGAGGCAGTCATCAAGGGCGTTGGGGGGGGGGGGGTGCGTGAACCTTTCTGGGCCTCAACTTTCTCCTCAAAGCCAACATCTGTTTTTTTGTTGTTATTGTTTTTGTTTTGGGTTTGTTTTGTTTTGTTTGCTTTTTCGGGTCATACCTGGTGATGCTCAGAAGTTATTCCTGGCTCTGCACTCAGGAATCACTCCAGCCGGTGCTCGGGGGATCATATGGGATGCTGGGAATCGAACCCAGGTTGACTGCATGCAAGGCAAACACCCTACCCGCTCTGCTATGGCTCCAGTCACCCGCCCCCCACACACACCTTTTTGACTCTACAGAATTAGCAGTCTGCGTGGAGCCATCAAGGAGAGCTTAATTTGCCTCCTAGTGGAGGGATTCTCTTCATTGTTCCCCCAAAATGCTAAGAGAGAAGTGATCTTTGAAGGAGGGCTGGGGGCCGGAGTGCATGGCTGTGGGCTTGCCTTGTCTTCAGGGAATCGGCAAAATCTTCTCGCCAAAGAACACTTTGTCTTTTATCACCTGGATATTGCCTTTTCTTTTCTGGATTGTAAATGTTAAAAGAGAGAATTGGCTTTATTAAATGATTTGTGAAGCAGGGGACTTCTTACCTAGCCAGTAAAAGGGCCCTGCAAACGTCGGTACTGATGCTGGGTTTCTTAGCGTCAGAAAGGCTGGGGGTGGGGGCAAGATACCAGCAAGAGTTGAAAGATTGGCCCGGGGTGGGGGAAGTGAGGGGCTTAGGCGGGCTGTTCCTGTCTCTGTCTCTGCCTCTGTCTCTTTTTCTCTCTCTGTCTCTCTCTGTCTCTCTCTCCGTCTCTCTCTCTCTCTGTCCTCTGTTTCTGTCTCTCTGTCTCTATCTCTGCCTCTATCACTGTCTCTGTCTCTGTTTTTCTCTGTCTCTCTCTGTCTCTGTTTCTCTCTGTCTCTGTCTCTCTCTGTGTCTCACTCTCTCTCTGTCTCTCTCTCTCTTCTTATTCATTCTACTACCAGCTAGCAACTCTTGCATTTCCTTCCCCATCGTGAGGGTGGCTGAGACTTCAACTGGGTTTCCATTTATTTTTTCTTTCACTTTTGGTCCACATAGGGCTGTACTCAGGGCTGACTCCTGGCCTCGTGCTCAGGAATCACTCCTGGCATGGCACAGGGACCAACCATACGGGGTGCTAGAGATCAAACCTAAGTTGGACTCATATGAGGCAAGCACCTTCCATTTTAGCGAGAGTCTAAGCCCCCAGGAAAGGCCTCCAGGGGCCATGTGAAATCTGGACTCAACCACCCATTTGTTGGAAGATAAATCCATGACAAAAAAGTCAGTGTGTTCAGGATGACAGTCAGATGTTAAGGTGACAGTGGTCTCATGTTTTAGCTGAGCATTAAACACGTCCAATCTGGCTCTCTGCATCTCCCAAGTTCTCCCTTACTCCCCTGCAGCCACCAGTCTCTGTTCTGGTCTGGATGCTGCCAGGCTGAAGGGAAAGAGACTGTTTCTGTGAAGTCATGTGACACGGTATCACGGTTGCCCACATGGAGATGTGACAGTTTTCACTCAGGGGCCTTGGGCAATGCCACAAGCATGGATCTTGCTCTTGGTGGCAATGAGTCAATGGGCCAATAAACAGAGAATTTACTGGGGAATTCATGCAGTAAACTAAATATCCATTTATAAATGCCAAAGTTTGGAGGCTGGAGTGATAGCACAGTGAGTAGGGTGTTTGCCTTGCATGCGGCTGACCTTGGGTTTGATTCCCAGCATTTCATAGGGTCCCCTGAACACTGCCTGGAGTGATTCCTGAATACATGAACCAGGAGTGAGCCCTGAGCATCCCTGGGTGTGACCCAAAAAGCAAAATAAATAAATAAATAAATATAATGCCAAAGGTCTTTGAAGGCTTCTTTTGCCGTGCAAATGGTTCTAAGGTAGCAGCACACTGGTGAAGGCCCCTTGGGGTTAACTATAGGAGGACATTTTGGGGAGAGACTTTGTAAAGAGACTGAGGGCCATGGAGACGACGCATTGGCTTTGCATGTGGGAGACCTGGGTTCATCACTAGCACCACACAGTCCACCTAACACGGCCAGAAATGACCCCCCCGACCCCAGCACTAAACTGGGAATAATCCTCACGCATCCCTGGGTATGGCCGAAAAACCTACATATACTTATTAATTTTAAGAGATGGGGGAAGAGGAAGTAGAAAGGAAATCCAACAAAGAAACTTGCAGTCTTATGCTTGCCTGAGGCAAGCATTTGGGTACCAGTGAGTGATGGAGAGAAGAAGACTTGGAAAAACTGTAAGGGAGTGGGGGAAGCAGGACTGGCTGAGCTTCCGGTCTAACTTGGGTCTTCATCACCAACAGCAGACTCAAGGGCAGAAACGCCAGTGTTCTGCTCAGGATGAGGAGGTAGACATTTGTATCTCAATGACTGTCAAACATGATTGGTGGACATTAGGAGACTGTATGACCCTCCCAGGTAATGTGATACCTGACTGTTTCTGAGGGCAGTTCTTGGGAAGAGAGCAACTGTGAGCTGACAGTAACCATTACACACAATAGCTGTGAGGTCTATACCAGAAGGGTCCTGGTGGGGTATCCGTAGAGGCTCCTCCTTCATCCACATTCTCCTTCAAAACTATATCTTTGCATAAAGGAAAAATGCGTATATTCATTCATTTAACTCGTTTTTCACTAGTATTTTCTCAAGTACCTGCCGTCTGTCAGAAATTAGTATCATTGCAGTGCATAAAAATGGATGGGTTGAGGCTGGAGAGATAGCACAGCGGGTAGGGCGGTTGCCTTGCATGCAGCCAACCCAGGTTCGATTCCCAGCATCCCATATGGTCCCCTGAACACTACCAGGAGTAACCTCTGTGCTTCTCCAGGTGTGACCCAAAAAGCAAAAAAAAATAAAAAAAATGGATGGGTTATCAGCAAACTTAAATGAGAGAGACACAACCAAATAAAAGGGGGCAAGACCTGACAATAGTTGGTATGGTAAAAAAAAGACAGCTTTGCAGAAACCATTAGTAGACACCCTAACATAGTCTTGTCCATAGGAGACTGGTCATCAAGAGATGCCTAGTCCAAGATGGCGGCCATGAGGCAGCTGGGGCCAATATGGTGTGAAGTGTACCTGGAAAGTCAAAGATGGAAAAATAGAACATGAACAATTTCCATTATCCTTTCTTACTGGAATTACATTACCCAGTGATAAGACTGGATATTGGGGTTAAATAAGATATAAATGCTAAAGTTCATTTTACCAGTTTCTTCCTTACTGATTTCATGTGGCGTCTAGAACATTTTAAATGGCATGTGTCACTCACTAGCTATTTCTAATGAGCAGTATAGGTTTAGGGATTTCTGCAAGCTTCCTTTCATACCTGCAGTATCCTAGACCAGCTTAGTGAATGACCCCCATGAATGTAAACAACTTTTCAGGACAGTAAATGTCTTTTTGGGATCATGAAGCAAGAGCCAAGAGTGTTCAGATGTGGCCCTGAGCATTTTTTAAATTTATTTGTTTATTTATTTATCGCTTTTTGGATAACACCCAGGGATGCCCGGGGGGTACTTCTGGCTCTGCACTCAGGAATTACTCCTGACAGTGCTTGGGGGACCCTATGGGTTACCGGGGATTGAACTTGGGTCAGCTGCATGCAAGGCAAATGCTCTCCCCACTGTACTATCACTCTGGTCCCAAGTCTTGGGCATTTCTAAATGGTTGAGACCACTCGGTTGGATTGTGTTGCCTTGTTTTTCATAAACCCAGGAACCTAGGGGGTTCCACATTCTCCCTCGAGTCTCCTAAGGCTACCAAGATGCCATTTTACCCCTGCCACATCATGGAAGTTTGACTGAACAGTGCTCCCACACACCACAGATGCAATTCCCCTTTCATCCTTCTCTTTCTTCTTCCCATGGCACAAGCATGAATATAAGCCTATAGGCTCCCAAGCGATGAGGCAAAGAAATAGAAATGGCTTGGAGTGAGTCGCTACTTCAAGTAATTTTACCCCTAACCTTGTCGGATGTCACCCAGCGAGAGATTTTTAGCACAGCAACACGAGAAAGTATGATAATCGTTCAAAACATAATTGAAAGATTTCAAAAGTTGAACTGGAAGCATTTTTGTCAGAGTTTATTGCAAGTATTTTGTATCTTAAAAAAAAAGTTTATGAAAGTTCTGTGACAAGAAGATAAATTATGGAACCGTAAGAACTGGGAAATAAATGGATTCTAGAGACTGACAAACAGGGCAAATGACGAGAACATATAATTTTAGAACACACAAAAAGGTAACTAAATTTGAAAAATTGCATTAGTGTATCATTTTCTGTATATGAGCCATTAGAGGGAGAAAGTGGAAATTACACCCTGTAACAAAGTAAAAATGTTTTCAGTGTTTAAAGGTAATTTTGTAATACTGCTACTATTACTTAAACTCTTACCTCTTAGAAAAATCCAAAGACAGGACCCCTGGTGATATTACCTATGTCTTAGGCAGAGAGCAACAATTTGAATTCCATTCAAATACATTTGTATTTTGCCAAGTGCTCTCAAGCCCTAAGTTGCATAATTTGCCAGATAAGTGAAATAGATCCTTTTCCTCCACACATTTATCACTCTCCTGTGGGCTTCATTACTGACAATCAAATCAGAGGAGATGTACAAAATTGTCACCGTGCACTTATTTTCTCATGATATTCGATACAAATAGTGCTTCCTCACAAATGGCCTCTTTTTTCTCCTATTTGCCACAACATTTTTGCTGTCTTTTCAGAATCTTCCTAAAGTTTCCATGATAGACTCTTCCTTCCAGCAAATGGGTAGTAAGTAAGACACCTTAAAAACACGTATTTCTATTTTTTCCCCCCTGGGGCTGCTGGGGATTAAAAATGCTACAGGCGGGCCAGAAAAGTATTTTTACAGAGTTCTCTGATGGTTATGTGGTCAGGGTGTGTGTGTATGTGTGTGTGTGTGTGTGTGTGTGTGTGTGTGTGTGTGTTGCATATATAGGTGTTTGTGAAAACAACAGACTCTAATTCCTATAGACATCTCAATACCCAATCATCATAAGAATGCAATTTAGAATCACAATATCAATGGCCAAAAATTTAGTCAGGAAAAGCCAGCAAGCTAGTGGGCGAGAAGTACCTAGTCCCCTTTATAGAGCTTTTGGTTCTTCTACTCTTAAATAGTACAAAAAAGCTCTGGTCTCCTCTGGATGTATCCCAAGTGAGAGCAGCAATGATGGGCAGCTGGCAGGCCTTTTCCTAGGCTAGGTTTTTAGGGCTTGGTTGGTACTAGGGACGAGGAAACCTGAACTCTGCCTCTAGGGGGAGCTGGTGCTCCCAACGCCAATGAGTGCTCTGTGCAGGATGCGATTCCCCCCCCCCCCCCCATTATTTCCTTTCAAAAGAAGCCAGCAATCTGGATTTATTTGGGTGTGCATATTTGGAAGGCCATTTCTTGATTTTTAAAAGTTGATAGCATTTGGAGGAAAGTATATAAATATTCGGCAAACCAAAAATAATCCATTCCCTAACTGACACAGTATACAGAGCACCGGGATATATGCTCTGTGGAAGGTGCTCCCAGAACCTGCCAGGTTCATGTGGCAGGATAATGGGGTTCATCTGAAATATCATTCTTTGCTCATGCCTGGGGGTATAAGATTTTGGATACAGGTCAACTACTGAGAGATAGTACTGCAGATGTCATCTATTTTCACTGCAAAAATCCATCCACCTTTCTTAGAGATAGAAGTGGTAAGATGGTAATTATTCACAACAACCATCACTACCAAAGCATCAATATCATGATTATCATCATATCATCATCTACTGGGCTTGGTTGGTTGGTTTGTTTGGGGGCCACAACTAATGGTACTCAGGAGTTCCTACTGGAAGAGTTTTGGAGGTGTGGTGTCGGGGATCAAACCCTGGTTGACCACATGCAAGGCAAGTCGCCTTTTCACTGTCTCTCTGGTCCAAGTATTGAGTTTGAATCATAGGCCCCAGATCTGCAAGGACAGCTCTTAAAAGTTTAGTTGATTTTTATATTCAGCTAAATGAACCGAACATTTCTATTCCATTCTTCCTTTAAAATAGACCTGCAACCTAGCTATTCTGCCATCCCTTCTCTGGGAGGAAGAGAGGTGTAGCTCTTTAGGAGGAGGGAGTATCGTGTGGATGACCAGGACACATGTTTGCTGGCCATCATGCTGGTCATTGAGCTCACTACATCTGGGCTGTGCTCAGAATCCCAGACCCCCTGCTTCCAGGCTGACCAGACATGCTAGCACCATTCAGTGCCCATTGGTCAGCCTCCAGGAGTTTATCTGGTCCCTTCTTCCACTCTTAGCCCAAGTGAGTTTTCTTCTTCACCTGTCATGGGGTGAGGAAGATAAAAACCAGCAAGACCCACTCTCAATTCTCAGTTCTATTGGAATCTTACTTTTTGTTACAAAGCCTTTAGCTGTCTAGGAGCTTAGGCTTTGAGAAATTTTAAACACACACACACACACACACAAAGAGTAAGAGGTCAAGGCATGTCTGCTTCCTACTCAGCCACCTTCCCTCCCTGTGGAATCGACATTGCTGTGAACTACATAAACAGGTGAGAGACAAAATCCAATGTGGGATTGTGTCCTACGAAAGTATCAGAGGGCAGAAAGTACGTCAGCGTCTCCTCCACTTTCACCATCAGACACCAGCTGTGTGTTGGGGCCTTCAGAGCTATCGTCTCATTTCTTTGTCAAGGCCACACCGTGCAGTAACTCTGATCTGTATAGGCCATCTATCGACAAGAGGATGCCGCATAAGAAGCATCCCTCACCTCAGGGACATCAAACATGTATTCAACTCACAGTGTGTGGAAACCGGCTGCTCCGGGCTGGACTCCCTGATCTCATCAGGTCCCTTTCAGAAACCTACGGTCGGCTTCCAGGTCCGCAAAGAGGCGCTGCTGGTCTTGGTGGGGCTCACTCACGTTTGGGGGTTGGCTGGCTGTTAGCTGACAGAGTTCAGCCTTGGCTCTGATGACCGGGACAGCTTGGGACAGGACCAGGCATCACTCAACATCTAGCTCGCCCACACACTTTCTCCTTTAGCACAGGGGGGAAATGAGAATCCAGACCACGTAAACATTTCTCAAGTTTTCCTCCCTTTCTTCCTCCCTTCCTTTCTTTCTTTCTTTCTTTCTTTCTCTCTCTTTCTTTCTTTCTTTCTTTCTTTCCTTCTTTCCTTCCTTCTTTCTTTCTTTATTTCTTTCTCTTTCTCATTTCCTTCCTTCCTTTCTGCCTTTATTTTCTTCTATTTTTCCTTTTTTTCTTTCTTTTTTTTAAAAATTAATGGACGTGTTTTAATTTATCTCGGTGTTTACAATGTGAACATACTGTAATTCAACGTTTACTTACAGGTATGTTCTTCGTTGGGTCTCAACTCCCTTTTATACAACATACTCTTGTTCTGGAAGGCGGTTAGTTTCTCATCATTCCTTCTGTCCAGGTAGCATCCAAAGACAAACCCCGAGGCCGGGACGAGTCTGTGCATCCAGTAGTCCCAGACAAGCTGGAGTAAGTTCACTGTGGAAGCTGCGGCCTGGGTGCCCAGCGCGACCCCTCCTTTTTCTCTTTCCTTTTCTTTTTCTTTCTTTCTTCTCTCCCTTTCTTCCTTTTTCCTTCTTTTTTCTTTCCTTCCTTCCAGCTTTATTCCTTCCTTCCTTCCTTCCTTCCTTTCTTTCTTTCCTTTTTTCTTTCTTTCCTTCCTTCCTTCCTCCCTCTCTTCCTTCCTTCCTCCCTCCCTCTCTTCCTTCCTTCCTTCCTTCCTCCCTCCCTCTCTTCCTCCCTTCCTCTCTTCCTTCCTGCCTCCCTCCCTCCTTTCTTTCTTTCTTTCTTTCTTTCTTTCTTTCTTTCTTTCTTCCTTTCTTCCTTTCCTTCCTTCCTTCCTTCCTTCCTTCCTTTCTTTCTTTCCTTTTTTCTTTCTTTCCTTCCTTCCTTCCTTCCTTTCCTTCCTTCCTTCCTCCCTCTCTTCCTTCCTTCCTTCCTTCCTCCCTCCCTCTCTTCCTTCCTTCCTTCCTTCCTCCCTCCCTCTCTTCCTCCCTTCCTCTCTTCCTTCCTGCCTCCCTCCGTCCCTCCTTCCCTCCTTTCTTTCTTTCTTTCTTTCTTTCTTTCTTTCTTCCTTTCCTTCCTTCCTTCCTTCCTTTCTCTCTTCCTTCTTTTCCTTCCTTCCCTTCCTTCCTTCCTTCCTTCCTTCCTTCCTTCCTTCCTTCCTTCCCTCCTTCCTTTCCTTCCTTTCCTTCCTTTCTCCCTTCCTTTCTTCTTCCTTCCTTTCTCCTTCCTTCCTTCCTTCCTTCCTTCCTTCCTTCCTTCCTTCCTTCCTTTCTTCATCACATTTGCTGATATCTCTTTAGCTAACCCAAGTCGCAAGGCGAGCTGGTCGTTGAAGGGAGGGCATGTTACACTTGCTGGCAAAGGGCATCGCTAGAGGGAGGCCTGCAAGCTGGTGTCTACCCCATTTCCTGCATCAGAAAAACTGGAACAGGGAGAAATGAGCCCAGAAAGAAGAGGACCAGGATTTGACCACTTGTGTGGCTGACTCCAGCCACATTACTCTGCCGCCTTGATTCCTAAAAGGAGCTCAAGAACAGGAGCCTCCATATTAAGGCAGCATTTTTCAGGCCAACTGGAGTGCTGAGTAATTGCCCGCTTAATATGGTTGATAGAGAAAGCAAACTTGAAGCCAAAACACTCTAATTTGCCCTAAACATATGTAATCATCTTAATTTTCTCTTTGCCTCTGTTGACAGAGCTTGGGGAAGACAACTTCTTTTCAGCATCAGCCAGTGTTTCCCTGGGAAGCAGCGGGCAGAAAGGGTTGCGCATTCTTTCCTCGTTAGAAAAGCCATTTGATGTCGCTTCCCTGAGTTGACCGAGGTCCCTCCTTGCCTGATGGCATCACTCTTTACTCTCCCCTGCCTGAACCTTTGTGACTTCGGGGATCATGATCCTGTGTCTTGGGTAACCTGCGACTCAGCTTTATTTATTTAATTATTGCTTTGGGGGGGGGGGGGCGGCACACTCAGCAGTTCTCATGGCTTACTCCTGCTTCTGTGCTCAGGGATCGCTCTTGGCCAGGCTTAGGAGACCATCTAAGGTGAGGGAATCAAATCCAGGTTGGTTGCATGCAAGACAAACACCCTACCTGCTATTACTGTCTCTCTGACCTGTGACCCATCTCTAGTTCCAGTCCTGCTAAACCACTGAATTTCACTTGTAGTTCAGGGAGTGAGTCACAGGCTTCCTTATAATAGAGGATACTAAAAAGATAAATCTCTCTCAGGATGCTTAGGAATGAGTGGATTTAACAAGTGAGGGGTGCCCCACTCTTGCCAAGCTCTTTGGAGGTGCTTGTGGATTATGCTCATTGATTCATCAAGGCTGGGACAAGCAGTACCTGAATCCCACACCGGAAGACTCTTCCTCACCACTTGCTCCCACCGGAGGTGGGACTAAAGCATTTATTCAGGTTGTTGAGCAGAAAACTCCACACCGCTCACAGAAAATTTAATCTTAGAGAGAAGCAGTGATGGTGATATTGACTGTCCCTGCTCAGGGACCAGGCCTGGTGTGATGCTCAGGGGACCAGGGTCACGTCCAAGAGTACCAGGGTCACACAGTGCAGGGATGGAGCCCAGGGACTTGCAATTGAACTTCATGCCCAACCTCTGAGAATATTTGTTTCAGGAGTCGATTCTGAGAGTGAGTTGCAGCAACTTGGCATCGAGCTGTGTCTGGAGACAACTCACCACTGCCGTTTTGGGTCATGGCGTCAGGGGCATTGCAGGATCTCTGCCACAACGGCAATGCTGCTGGCCTAGTGGGTGACGGGAAGTTCTGAGGGGTGGACAGTCACCTTTGATTTGTTCTGGTTCCAAAGGCATAAGCCCCTGATTTGCTGCCTAAGTTTTTCATGGAAGGAGGGGTACCTTTGGGGAGCTGGTGGGTGTATTACTGTACCACTGTCATCCTGTTGTTCATTGATTTACTTGAGCGGGCGCCAGTAACGTCCCTATTCCACCCAGCCCTGAGATTTTAGCAGCCTCTTCTTACTCGTCTTTTCCCAATGATTGGAGACTCTTTCCGGGTCAGGGGAATGAGACCTGTTGTCATTACTGATTTTGGCATATTGAATATGCCTTGGGAAACTTGCCAGGCTCTGTCCGTGTGGGCGGGATACTCTCGGTAGCTTGCTGGGCTCTCCAAGAGGCAGAGGAATCGATTTGCTCGAGTGGGCCCAGTAACGTCTCCATTGTGAGACTTGTGACTGTGTTTGACATATCAAATACGTCATGGGTAGCTTGCCAGGCTTTGCAGTGTGGGTGAGATACTCTCGGTAGCTTTCCAGGCACTCTGAGAGAGGCGGAGGAATCGAACCTGGGCCGACCTGGCATGCAAGGCAAATGCCCTACCTGCTGTGCTATCGCTCCAGCCCTCTCTGTTATTTGTTGCCTACTGTCTGAACCCCATCAAGTATGGCGTGGCAATTATGGAAAATGGGTAGAAAGGGTCCTATCATGTAAAATGAAAATAATACAAATGCCTCATTTGGGCAAAATCTCCTGATTTCACAGAATCCTTGAAGTCCACAGGTTCTGTGGTCAAGACACCCCCATCCCTATATCCACTGAAGGTGCCAGTTTAAAGTCACACTCAAGGTGGGGGAGTGACCAGGGAATGGGGTTCATGGTCAGGTGCTTGCCTGGCATGTGTGAGACCCCATGTTCGATCTCCAGCATAAGGTAAGGTAAAGGTAAAGGCCCTCCCATTGATCGTCGATTTGCCCGAGCGGGCCCAGTAACGTCTCGATTAGAGACTTTGTTGTTACTGTGTCTGGCATATCGAATACTCTCGGTAGCTTGCCGGGCTCTCCGAGAGGGGCAGAGGAATCGAACTCGGGTCGGCCATGTTGGCCGCTTGTAAGGCGAACGCCCTACCCGCTGTGCTATCGCTCCAGTCCAGCTGGTTAGCTCAGTTGGTTAGATCTCCAGCATAATAACAATCAATAGAACCGGTTCCACTAAGAGCATGCGCTGTAGGGAGGGACGCATTCCGGCCTCTTGATCACAGAGCAAGATGAGTTAGGTATGGCCAAACAGTGTCCAGAGAGTGTGCAAATGAGCCCCACATATGTCCCAGGCAATTGAAGGTGCACCCTTCACTTGGGAGCTGTGCTGGTCCAGATGGGAAAAGATCGTCGTCGGGACGAAGCCAGTGAGAGATAATGGGAACACGATGTCTCTGACCTCCTCCTCCAAAAAAAAAAAAAATAGCTATTGTCACAGGACAGAGATGCAGACCGCTCCGTAGGCTGGGGGAAATATATTTGTTAGTGAAATGGTGCTTGTTGTGGAGTGAGTAAAGGTGAATTATTTGTCAGGCGGCTGGAGGAGGGTTATGCAATATAGAATTATTGAGCGGGGTTATTAACAGAGTGAATTGCTATTGTGACATGCCATTAAATTGTTTTTAGTGTCCACAAAGGTATCATTCAGCAGCTGGCAGGGTTAGGAACAGAGTTGTATTTTTGGTGGACAGCAGCCGATCTCGAAAGCAAACAGCATATTTTACAGAAAAGTAAAAACACAGGTCAAAGCCAAAAGTCTGCAGACCAGGGAGACTGAGCTGGTCCCCCCTGCAGCAACTTAACTGGAGACCCAGAGAAGAGAATCCCCTTCAAGTGCTCCTGGTCCCTACCCATCTCTGCAGATGCAGTTGGAATTTGACTGCTGAATCGGGTTGGAGACGAGGCAGAGGGGAATGAAGTGAGAAAGACGAACGCTGGCTCTTTAAGATGTTTTGGCTTGTTCCTGAATACATCCCTAGCATTTAGCAGAGAGGTTGGCTCAATAATTATTTGCTGAAAAGAAAGGGAGGAGAAAGGGAGGGAGGGAGGGAAGAGAGGGGAGAAAGAATATAAATTAGCTGAGTAAACTGTTAGTGGTGGGATGCATGTATGTATCCAGAGATGCAAAAAGACCAATTTAATCCTTGTGTTATTTTTCTACCAAAATTTTCTGAGTGCCTACTAAGTGTCAGCCTCTGGGCTAGGTGCTAAAAATGCAGGTTTAATGAGACAGATGAGATTCCAGCTCTCTGTCGATGAGTTTGAGTCAAGAGAAAAATTCAGGAAACAGAAAAAAAAGG
Source organism: Sorex fumeus (assembly GCF_029834395.1). Lineage (NCBI taxonomy): Eukaryota > Metazoa > Chordata > Mammalia > Eulipotyphla > Soricidae > Sorex > Sorex fumeus. The sequence goes on along the minus strand of NW_026606223.1, from coordinate 3,884,310 downwards.
GGGGGGGGAGACTCAAATCTGCTAATTTCCAAATAGTGCCAAGTACTATATAGAGAAATGAACAAAAGAATAGGAACACTGTAATATAGTGGGGGACAGCTAGAAAGAAGAGGTCCCCTGGCTTGGAGCTGTTACCTGCGCGATGACAGAGAAGCAACCAGGGAGGGTTCTGGGGAGATCAACGGATGATGGAGGTTGTCCCACGTGCCAGGCCAGGGAGCTTCTTTCCATCCTTTATTTCATTTCTTTTCAACTTTGTCAATGACAAGGATGCAAATGAGGCTCAGAGGAGCCTGATGGCTGGCCCACGGAGTTGGGAAGAGACAGGCAAGATGGCATCCCTGCCCTTCTGGGCCCCAAGGTCCTTCTGGTGCTCTGGGCAGCCATGCCCAGGTCATAAGGTGTCTGCCATCACCCAGGGGAGGAAGGGAGCCCCTCCTTCCGGTTCTCTGTCCCTGAATTTGCCAAGGATCGTTTTACCAGAGTGTTTGTTTTCTGGTTGGCCACCGGGGTTTGTTCCTAAAACTGGTTGGTAAACCAGAGAGGGCATTTTGTCTTGGTTCATAAAGACTTGGAATAAACACTGTCTTTTTCCACCAGACAAAGGACTGCATGATCTTTTTGAGCCAGATAAGGGAGAAAGGGCCATAGATCTTAAGGAGAATGGATTTTTCTATTAAACACATTGTCTTAACCCCTTTCAGGGGTTGCTGAGACCATAAATGTTAAGCCATGCCAGCAGTTAGAAAGCCACCATGAGTATCAACCAGCCAGTAGTCTTTGACCCACTTCAACCTCTGTAGATTGTTTGTTGTTTTTTGGGGGTTTTTTTGCCTTTTGGGTCACACCTGGCATTGCACAGGGGTTACTCCTGCTCATGCATTCAGGAATTACCCCTGGTGGTGCTCGGGGGACCATATGGGATGCTGGGAATTGAAGCCAGGTCGGCCACATGCAAGGCAAATGCCCTACCTGCTGTGCTATCGCTCCAGTGCCTGGTTTTCTTGTTTTCTAGTTCAGTAGTCACTTGGTCTTCCAAGACCATTAGAATTCATATTTTTTCACTTATTTTATCTTTGTTTATGTTTTTTAAGGCACTAGAGTGATTTAACTTATTAGTGTGTCTATATAATGTATTCATGACAGAATGTTGGTCTGACCATTCCTTAACCAGTTACCAAAGAAATGGAACTTCAACCACAAAGTATTGTTATTATTACCAGCACTATTATTATTTGGCTCCCCAAACATAATAGTATTTTTGTATTAATATCTAGCATTGATATTGATATAAAATATAATTAAGGGAGCACAGCGGTAGGGCATTTGCCTTGCGCACAGTTGACCCAGCCAAGCCAGGTTTGATTTTTATGCCCCTCTCGAAGAGCCCAGCTAGCTACCAAGAGTATCTTGCCCACACGGCAAAGCCTGGCAAGCTACCCGTGACGTATTCAATATGCCAAACACAGTCTCAAAATGGAGACGTTACTGGGCCCAGTTGAGCAAATCAATGAACAACGGGAGGATGGTGTTTGTTTGTGTTTTTAAGGGGCCACAGTGGGTAGGGTGCTAGCCTTACACACAGCTGGCCTGAGTTAGATCCATGACACCCCATAAGGCTTCCCCGAGACCTCCAGGAGTGATCCTTGAGCACAGAGCAAGGAGTAATCCCTAAGCCCAGTTGGATGTGGCCCCCAAACTAATAGGTACATGTAATATATAATACACATTACAAAGAACAATGGGCCTAAGACATAGCTCAACACAGCAAGCACAGACTCTGAGTTGTGCATATGGAGACTGGGTCCGTCCCCCACACTTTCTGGTGGTGCGAGCACAGCGGGCAATCAAGGCACCAAGCTGGGTGGAGTGTACAGGTACAAAACCAAGACCTAAACACATACCTGGAGAGAAATGCACAGGAGTACTTTCTCATACTGTAGGAAAGAGTCCAAATTAGTAACTCTCAGGAGAACATGTTGGTAGTATATCAAATGCCCTAGAAGTGAGGATGGTTCATGATGCAATGATTCCATTTCTAAGAAGTTAGTAGAAAGCGGTGCCCACTAGGAAATACGTGAAATTGCCTCCAACTGAGTATTCATAATAGAGTGGAAAATTTAAAACCACTATAATTTTCAATAAGGAGAGCTTGGCAATTTTGAAAATACGATGAAAGGAGGTGCAGAGATAGACTAGAGGGTAAGGCAGGCACTTGCCTTGTATGCAGCTGACTCAGGTTTTATCCCATCACCACATACGGGATCTTCTGAGTCCCACCTGGGAACCTTGGGTGTGACCCCCAAAATAAAATCTAAAATTAAAAAATGGTCATATGTATAGAACTATACATATAGTTTATGTGTGTGTAGTAGTAGTAGTAGTAGTAGTTGTTGTTGTTGTACAATGGATTCTTCCCCACAATTAAAAATGCTGCTTGTACTGGGGATATGACTTTTTGGTAGCGCACTTACCTTGCATGTGTATGGCCCTGGGTTCAAGTTCCAGCACCACCCAAAGGAAAAAAGGAAAGAAAGAAAGAAAGAAAGAAAGAAAGAAAGAAAGAAAGAAAGGAAGGAAGGAAGGAAGGGAGGGAAAGGAAGGGAGGAAGGAAGGAAGGAAGGAAGGAAGGAAGGAAGGAAAGAAAGAAAGAAAGAAAGAAAGAAAGAAAGAAAATGCTTATAAGGCAAAGCGTTCCAAATTTATTAGGTAGTAGCAGATAAGCTAATTATTAAATGATTTTTATCTTTTGCTCCTGCAATAAACTGTATGTATAACTTGAGACTATGAATAGACAAAACGACTGAAAACTATAGTAATATATATGTACCATACATACGGAATATAAAAGAGGGTATGCTGTATTATAATTGAGTATTGTTGGGTTTTTCTCTTCTATTTTGCTAACACCTGCACCTTTTCCACGAGGGATGTGATTTATTGTGGGACTGGAAGATGCACACGGTGAACACAGGTCAGGATGTCAGGGCCAGGGGTTGGATGCGATCCACCTGGTGCCACGCAGGGGGCCTTGACTCCTTGTGGGCTGATGTGCCCTCCACCCCCAGCCCGGGCTCCTGCCTCTGTGCCACTGCTTTTCAGTACAAAGCTCTACTCTCATACACCAGGGATTTCTTTTTTTTCCTTTTTTTTTAGTTTCTTTTGTGTGTTTTTTAATTTTTTTGTTTTATAAAGTAGCATTCTCTGTAGCACTGTCCTCCCGTTGTTCCTCAATTTGCTCAAGCAGGCACCAGTAACATCACTCCATTGTGAGGCTTGTTGATACTGTTTTTGGCATATCGAATACGTCATGGGTAGCCTGCCAGGCTCTGCCGTGTGGGTGGGATACTCTCGGTAGCTTGCCCGCCTCTCCGAGAGGGGCGGAGGAATTGAACCCGGGTCGACTGCATGCAAGGCAAATGCCCTACCCACTGTGCTATCGCTCCAGCCATTTCATAAAGTAGTTCACAATATTTCATTGCATTTAATACTCGAACACCAATCCCACCACCATGACACCTTCCCACCACCATATTTCAGATGTGTCCATCCTGAACCCCAACCCCTGCCCCAAAGCAGAACCAAAATGATTCATTTTGTATTGTTTGTTATGAAAAACTGCTGAAAATGCTACAAAAATGTTTTCTTACAGGGAAGAATGTGAAGGTTGTTGTATTTCACCCAGGGGTCATTAAGCCCTCTATAAGAGATCACTAACATGTTGTTAAAGGTTGAGCCTTGTGTGCTATATCACTGTATCACTGTCCTCCCGTTGTTCATTGATTTTCTTAAAGTGGATGCCAGTAATGTCTCCATGTGTCCCAGCCCTGAGATTTTAGCAACTTCTCCTTACTCATCCTATCCAATTATGCCATATTGGAGCCTCTTTCAGGATCAGGAGAATGAGACCCATTATTGTTACTGTTTTTGGCATATTGAATATGCCATGGGGAGCTTGTGAACATACATACATATGTATGTATCTGTAAAAAAAAAAAAACTATTTCCCTCTAAGATTGGTTGCCTCCTGCTTTAAGCCCCATCAGGTGTGGTACAGGACTCTGCACCAGGGATTTCTGATACTCCAATTCCATGGCAACAATCTCAGCAAACCTCAGGACCCCTTTCTACTCAGCTGCTTCATAGAGGGGCGCATTTCCTCAAGATGCCGAATTCCCCTTCCTCTAAATACCCATGGGGAAGGGCCATGGTCGTCAAAGGAAAGACAGAGCAAAGTGTGCACCACATCTGCTCAAGGATGGTCACGGGGCTTCATTTCTTCCCTCTGAACATTGAGCCTCTAAGTCCATGAGAGCTCACAGTTCTGCATATTATCCTCAAACTGTCTTTTTTTTTTTCTTTTTGAGTCACATCTGGCAATGCGCAGGGCTGACTCCTGACTCTGCACGCAGGAATTACTCCTGGTGGTGCTCAGGGACACTATGGGATGCAAGGGATCGAACCAGGGTCAGCTGCATGCAAGGCAAACACCCCCCACACACACACTCTGCTATTGCTCTGACCTCACCACAAACTGTCTTAATAAAGTCAAAAAGTAAAAAGAATCATTTAACAATGGGGCCGGATGGCCTCAGAGTCTTGAGTTACTTCTCTGGTTTTCTTCGAAGTCAGAAGCTTGTCTATGTTGGCCTCAGAGGAGTTTATCCATGGAAACCCAGTGTGGTGTGTGGAGAATTCCATTTCGGTGTTCAATCACACCAGGTTTGAACTCGGGGATACGGCTATCTTGGACACAGTCCAGGTCTCTGCCCTTGAAAACCTTCAAAGCCATGCCCCCTGCACCGCCAGATAATACCAGCCCCAGTCCCAGCTCAGCTACTTAGAGCTATGGGATATCAGAAGAGACCCGTTAACTCTCTGGCCCTTCATCTCAATGTCTGCAAACTGAGGGGCCGTGGTCTTCTCTACTGCAGGATTTGCAATATCTTATTGTAAGCCCCTGACACATGGATGATGCTTCCTAAGCGGTGACTAATGTCACTTTCCCCGATAATGATCTCATTCTATTTACGCATCTTGCAAAGGGCCGGGAAAACAAGGAGCCCAGGGAGAAGGAAGGACAGACCAGATTAAGTTGTTTATGGCGGGTCACATCAAACAGACAAGAGATCTCTCACACAACTGGGATTGGGATGTGTGTGTGTGTGTGTGTGTGTTTGTGTGTTTTCTTTCTGTTTTTTTAGGGTGGGGGGCTGGTGGAAATGCAGACAGTCGCCAGGACATCTGTGTAAGCATGTGTGTGTTCCCTCCATATCAGATTACATGTTTTAGGACAATAAATCAGTGAAAGAAAAGTAATAAATAATGCATGCTGGAAATGTGATCATGTTTATTAAGAAGCAACAGTCCTGTCATCTTCATTTTCTTCTTCACTGATTCTCTCCTCTGAGGCTTTGCTCTTCTGGGACTCCCTGCAATTTAGCTGGAGGCCATTCTCTAATTCTTGTTTGCAAAAATACCTGCTTTGCAAAAAATAAGTTAAAAGCTGAGCAGCCCGGCCCTGTGATGAGTCTCCCATCAAATTCTTCCCCTCATTAGAGCCGGCTTCCCGGCCCTGAGCATTCAGAGGAAGGAAGCACCCAGCACCTCTTCTGCAGAGCTTGTGTTTTCTTGTACTCCGCTCCGGCTCGGGTCTCTCCACAGTACGTTCTTAAGAACTCTCATTAGGCTTCTGAATCTTCGAAAAGGAAAGACAAAGCAGCTCCCACACCGACTCGCCTTCTCTTAAGTCATCTCTCGCCTCATCCAGTTGCGTGTTGACATCCGTGCGTTGTGACATCCAGGGACAGTAATTGGAGTTGCATTTTCATCTGGTACTCTTCAGCCGTTTGCACTTGAATGACCCTGCAAAAAAAAAAAAAAATACAGATAAAACTAAAGGATGAGGTGACCCCTTCCAGGTGCAGAGCTTTGCACTGGGAAAGAGGAGTGTGCCCCGCGTCAAGAGAAAGAACGAGAACAGGCGAGGTTGCGACACTGGGAAAGACAGAGAGGAGGGGAGAAGAGGAAGAGAGACATGAAACTAAGATGTGCAGGTGCTGGCTTCAGGGGGAAGCAGTTTGTGCTCCCTGGCCTCGGGTCTCTGTTCCCTTTTTTTTTTTTTTAATGTTTATTAGTGTCTACAGTCCTCCACTCTACCAGCTGAGCTATCGAAGGGCGTGAGGTACAGTTGTAGACTTACAAATTTTTGTGCTTGGGTTTCAATTATACAATGATCAAATACCCATTACCCACTACCACGGATCCCAGTATCCCTCCCACCCCCCATCCACCCCCATCCCACCCTACCTCTGTGGCAGGGCATTCCCCTCTGTTCTCTCTCTCCTTTTGGGTGTTGTGGTTTGCAAAAGAGGCATTGAGTGGCAATCATGTTCGGTCCATAGTCTACTTTCAGCATGCTACTCCCCTCCTGGGAGGATCCTCCCAACACCCTTTATTTGGTGCTCCCTTCTCTATCTGAGCTGCCTTTTCCTTTTTGAGATGGGACGATCCCTCCTACTTCCGTGGCATGGGATCTTAAATTCCCAGGCCTTCCTGTGGGTGGCGGAACTCTCCCCTGATCTCCTGTTAGCATCCTGAACTAAGTGTGAGTTCAACCTCAGAACTTCATGCCCATGACCGTCCCCCTTTCTCGGATTCCCGAGAATCCATGAATTCCAAGTTGCTCACTGCCTTGGCATTAGGCGTCACTCCTCCTCTTTTCCTCTGCCCACCATCACTGTTGAGTCTGGCATGACCCTCATTTGCTTCTGCACATGGTGCCTTCAGAGGTCCCATCTGTGCTCCTTTGGCTCGGCTGTGTGTCTGCATTTCCTGTCCTGGGTCTTGTGTCCTCTAGCTCAGCAGTGCCATGAAAACCCTCTGAATAAAGGATCCATCTGAAAGCTCCAGGCTCTCCCCAGCCCATCTCTGCTCCTCGTGGCCTGATGCTTTGGTGGGTGTCATTCTGCCCCTGCGTAAGATATAGATGTGTCAGGGAGAAAGGGGAAGGCTGACCCATGTCCGAAGACCACCAGCTATGGATGGATGATGCTCTCAAAGCAAGTGGAGAAACTGCTCTCTCCATCATGTGCACCTTCCGTTCGGAGATGTGCATTATCATGGGTTTCTATTCCCAGATAAGTCTATGTAGATTCAGTTTGGGAGGAAAAACCAATATCAAGCCACCAAACCTCTCTCCAGTCACATCAAACCTCTCCCATTGCCAAATATAGTATTGAGAAGACTTGCCCTGGCTTTGTAGTTGTGTGGGATCCAAGCCAGTAATGCTGTGTTCTCGGTGCATCCTTATCAGTGTTCTCAACACTGACTGCAAGGCACATGCAGGACCCAAAGGTCAGCGGTCCCTAACCCATGGACATGGGAACAGATAGATGGGAACACTTTGTCCTTGTGGGATGTTTTTATAAAAATGTTAGCCTTGCATTGGAAGAAAGATAGAAAGAAAGAAGAAAGAAAGAAAGAAAGAAAGAAAGAAAGAAAGAAAGAAAGAAAGAAAGAGAGAGAGAGAGAGAAAGAAAGAAAGAAAGAAAGAAAGAAAGAAAGAAAGAAAGAAAGAAAGAAAGAGAAAGAAAGAGAGAGAGAAAGAAAGAGAGAGAGAGGTAGAAGAAGAGGGAGGAAGGGAGGGAGGGAGGGAGGGAGGAAGGAAGGAAGGAAGGAAGGAAGGAAGGAAGGAAGGAAGGAAGGAAAAACAAGCACGTATTTCACAGATGGGTTCTTAATAAATATCAGCTGGATGTTGATGCACTTTGAAATGCTTTGAAAAAGTAAATGTCATCCCCTGTGTGGAAGGACAGAGATGCTCCCCCCATGAACCTCAGCTTTCTAACCTCTGAAGTGGAATGACTCAGTCACTGGGCTGGGGGTGAGGGGGGGGTGATATCCACATTTTGCACTCCCTCGCCCCTCACACTCCTCATCTTGGGGCTGGGAAATGGAACCAGTGATTAGATTTCCTTTAAAACAGCCCCCAAGGAGCCTTTGGGTGGACACACCACTCAAGTTTCTCAAGCCACATTGAGATGCAAAATAGGAAAGGTCCTGTACCAGAGAGAACTATTTTTTTCAGGTATAGCTGAGCTTCAACCTGCCTGGAGCATGGCGGGCCTCCATAAAGGCCAGGTGGAGATTTGCCACATGTGTTTCACCCTTTTTGCTAGATGTCTCCCGAGTTCAATTCCTCCACCCCTCTCAGACAGCCTGGCAAGCTGCCGAGAGTATCTCTCCTGCACGGCAAAGCCTGGCAAGCTACCCGTGAGGTATTCGATATGCCAAACACAGTAACAACAAGTCTCACGATGGAGAGGTTACCGGGCCCGCTCGAGCAAATCGATGAACAATGGGAGGACAGTGCACTGCATTTAGATGTCTGCAAAGGGAAGAGCTCAAAGATTTCCATGTCCCCTCATTTTTCACATGGCTGGCTGTGTCTTCTGAGTGGGAGGCATCCTCCCTGAGTCCTCATCCTAAACTGGCTTCCCTCTAGATTCTGTGGCCTGGTCAGAACTGCATCTCCATAGGTTAGGTGTTGTGTTCATGCACCTAGCCCAAGCCAGGTCATACTGTAGGGGCGGCTTGTGTACCTTGGTTGGTGAGTCTGCCCTCTTCCTCTGTCTGAATATCCAGTTCCCAGCCCCACTTCAGATTCAATACACACCCCCTCCCCATGGCAACCCATGGTCCAACTCGTGCTCCATGGAGGAAAGCTCCCTATATCCCCCGAATATGTACCTGTGGGCTAGTCACACACACATGCAGCTGGGACATGGGACACTGTGTCTTTGCATCTGGAAAATACCATGCATCCTCCGGGAAGGAAGACTCTGTGTGCGTATCTAGATGCTTTTTCATTTTCCATCTTAAATGATCCTATGGTAAAACTGACTTCTTCTGGGGATGTGCAGGTCTAGGAATCGGAACCCTTGCCTCTAGCGGTGTTACCATAGCAATGAGGACAATTCGAAAAGGCAGACAAGTCCCACCCCATGGGAAAATGACTTCCTTCCTCATACCCTTGATGCCCTGCTTCCCTATAATTTTGTCTTGGGGCTGATGTCCCTAGATATCATTCTTCCCTCGAGTGACCTCTCTCACACATTTGTGGCACAAATACTTCCAGTACATCTGGTTTGGGTGGAGCCTGTCTATGAATGCATTTGTATTTATTTACCATGCTAAAATTTAGGGGTGGGGGGCACTAATTAAAAAAATGGGGGGAGGGTAGAATCAAAGACGAGAGAGGAGGCTGGAGCAATAGTACAGAGGGTAGGGCATTTGCCTTGCACGCAGCCGACCCGGATTTGTTTCCCAGCATCCCATAATATGGTCCCCTGAGCATAGCCAGGAGTAATTCCTGAGTGCAAAGCCAGGAGTAACCCCTGCGCATTACGGGGTGTCACCCAAAAAGCAAGCCAAACAAGCAAACAAACAAAAAAGACCAGAGAGCCACTCCTTAGGGAAATTTAAAGGCAGCTGGACCAGAAGTGGTCTAAGAACTTGTGGGAGCAATAAAAAATGATTCCCTCGCCCACTTACAGGGTTTTCTATATCCTAGACCCTGAGCTGGACACTCACCCCAGAGCTCATCCACTCTCTGAAAATCCCTCTGAAATGAGGGTGGAAACTCACCCTCATTTCACAGGTCAGCTCTGCCTCAGACGCCCACAGCCCTCCCCCGACACTGGAGCTTTCCAACTGGGCCTCTGTGGGCTTTAAAGTTTCAAACCTGTTTACTTAGTTTAGATGAACTTGACATTATAGTTTCCTTTCATTCCTTTAAGTGATGCAAATTGCTTTACCCAAAGAAAAGCATCACATTACACCATTACAAGCCCCCCACCCCCACCCCCAGTGGAGATCTAGAATCTTCTACTGAGGAAGAAGGGCGAAGGCAAAGAGGTTTGAATTATTACCCCTCATTTTTTTCTCTCTGGTTAAAATGAGTCTCAGGACCCCACCCAACACACACAGACACACACACACACACACACACACACACACACACACACACACACACATGCTCACACACAATTTTGGTTGTTCATTGAAGCTATTTGGGTTTTTTGAACAGAAGCAAAGTGACCAAAAAGAAACCTTGGGTTATCTGGTGAAACTGATGACTAGAATCAAGATTCTTTATGGAGTGGATGGAGGGGACCCTCCCTCCTCCTCCATATGTTTGGCAAAAGATTTGGAAATTACGAACATTTCAGATATGCAAAGTGAAACCATGACCAACCTCCCTCTTCCCTGTAGTTGTTATGTTCTGGTGATTATCTATTTGCCGTTATCATGGATAATAACAACTCAGGAGCTGGAGCAATAGTCCAGCGGGAAGGGCATTTGCCTTGCAATCGGCCAACCTGGGTTCAATCCCCGGCATCCCATATGGTCTCCCCAGCAGCCCCCAGGAGTAATTCCTGGGTTCAGAACCGGGAGTAACCCCTGAGCATCGCTGGGTGTGACCCAAAAAGCAATCAATCAATCAATCAATAAATAACTCTGTAGCTAAACAAATAAATAAGAGTTTGTTTTGCAAAGTGCAGGGCGAACTCCCAGTGGAAAGTTTCCTTCCATTCACTGCAGAGCGTCTCCTACTGGTCAGGCAGATGTCCCAGAGCTTGCTCGCCTTGCCTTTTTATTATCAGTAGTAGTGGAGATACTAGTAATTTTAATCCTAAACACTGCGTGTGTATGGGGTGAAGTCCTTTTCCTCAAGAAGGATCTGGCTGACTGTCACCGAGAATTCAGCTCCCGGAGCTTACAGAACTGTGTTTTCTGCATTGAAGAGCTCAAAGCGGTTGGCTTCTGCGAGGGACTCAGATCGAAATGGAATCACTTTATAAAAGATTGTCAGGGACGGGCCTCCATTAGCCCATCACAACTGCTATCATCCCTCTCTCCCCCATCTCATCTGCCACTAAATCTTGTCTGGTCTGCCTCAGAAATGGCTCTCAAATGGGTCCCCCTCTCTGCACCCACCCCCACCACCACTGCCTCATCAGACCCCGGTCACCTTTCCTGTGCATTAATATCGTCACCTCCGTGCCAGTCTCTGCGCTTCCAGCCCCTCTAACCCACCCTCCTAACTGGCCACAGACATATCTTTGTGGGGCATGGTCTGATCTTATCAAACGTTCCTTGACCTGCTCTGGATCCCAGAGTTCTCAGCAATGCAGACTGTGCAGGTTTCAGGGAAATAGACAAATGAAAACATTTCATGGAATAGTTCTCTGTTTGTTTTAGAAGCTATATCTTATTTATGTTGCTCCTGATTTTCCGAGTCATGATGTTGACTTATAAGCTCCTTTGAAAAGAAATTGCATACGTTTTTTTCTTCTTAAGTGGGCTGCTTAAGAAGCAAATCCGTGGCTATCTATGGCAGAAACTGGGAAGGTAATATTTTCGGTAATTGGAGTTGGAAAACACTGATGGAAATGCACAGTCCAAACGCATTAGCCTGTCATGAAAGATTCTTCTAGGACCAGAGGGATAGCACAGAGGGGAAGGCATTTGCCTTACATGTGGCCAACCCAGGTTCAATCCCCAGCACTTCATATGGTCCCTTGAGCCCCAACAGGAGCGATCCCCGAGTGCAGACTCAGGTCCAAAACCAGCACACACAAAAAATAGATAGTACCTAAGTTGCTCCCCCCCCAAAAAAATAGCAAGTTGCATTTTTACTCCCTCCCTCTCCCCACTCCCTATGATCTTTACCCAACGGGAACACCCCTTCTGTTTCTAGCCAAATGTTCTGTCATTTCCTCCTACGCATTACGAGTTCTATCAGTGTACTTCCTTCCACCCCTCAAAGTTTGATTTCCATTGACGACATTTTTCTCCCCAGCAGACTTCTACACATCCTTCAAAACCCAGTTCACCTGTGCTAGTCTCTGTCAACATTTGTCTGGATTCGCCAGGTGGAGTTCCCTGGGGAACTGACTACTGGGCCATGTACTGTTTAAGGCTCTGTGGCTGGCACAGCCCTCCCCTTCATGAAGAGCCCACTAAGAAAGCAGAGAGAAGAAAAAAAAAGAAAGGATACATACATAAAGATGATGATGTAGGGCTGGAGTGGTAGCATAAGCAGGTAGGGTGTTTGCCTTGCACACAGCCGACCCAGGTTTGATTCCCAGCATCCCAAATGGTCCCCTAAGAACCACCAAGAGTAATTCCTGAGTGCAGAGCCAGGACTAACCTCTGTACATCGCTGGGTGTGACCCAAAAGAGAAAAAAAGAAAAAGATGGTGATGCATTCTATGGTAACACAGCATAATACTAGTCTGGGTGGGGTTGGAGATGCAGAAAAAAATTAAGAGACACTTGACCCTGACTCAGAACGGGGGGGCTCCCTGATTGAAGCCCTCATTCTGAACCCCCAGCTGTCTGCCCTAGATTTGCCAGGCTCCCAACCAAACCCAGCTCACCCGGTGACCTCAGCTAGCTTTCCGGTGACCTGGGCTAGTTTCCAGTGATCCACCTCCCCTGGTTTCTGGAACTGGGGCCCCAACCCAGGAATCGCTTTGCATGTAGAGCCCCTTGGAGGCAGAGCATCTTGGGAGACTCCCCCCAGGAGTGAGGGAGAGCCTGCCCTCTCCCCCAAACCACATCTTTCATCCCTTCTAACTCATGTAAGTGAGGCAGTCTTCTCTCTTGGCCCATCTGAGGCCGCTCTCAGATCAAGAACCATTCCCAGAGGTTCCCCCTGGCTCTGTGGGCGTTACTGAGTGCAGGGTCCAGCACCAAGCAGATGATCTGGAAGCGTTTGCCTTCCCATGAGGGTCCGGGAGTGGAATTCCACTGGAAGGCAAGAGCACATACCCTTCTGAAAGCAGCCCTGAGCTGGACAACGGAGACCTCGAGTGCCCTTAGAGGCAGCAGTCTGGGCCCGAGAGCCGGGCGGGCCGGCCTTCCGGAGCCCCTGGTGTCATTAGTACCCTTCCATCACTTCCTCATTAGTTCTTAGATCGTGTTTTAATGACAGCCGGAGAGGCGCCGCATCCTGGGCTCCTTCTACTTATGATCCCCACCGTGTTAATGTGCACTTAATGAGAAATTCTTGTCTTGCTTGTAAATCCTGTAGCCGGCATTCAATTTATTGACAGATGTTTGCTTGGATCTCTTTAAAATTACTTCATAAATCTTCCGGGATAAAAGGCCTCAAGTTTGGTTATTAAGACAGGGCTTTGTTGACAGTTTCATATTTAACTGTTTAGAACTCAGAATCAGGGCTGTGACGCCACTGCGGCCAAGGGCCACGGGTCTCAGAGGCCAGGGCTCCCTTTACTGGTGAAGTGCTGAAGACCCCCTTGTCATCCCTTCCGTGAAATTCCCTGTGACCTGCCCAAGGTTTACACGTATGGTCTGAGTGGATTAGTGTGTGAGCATGATGGAGTGTCTGTGGAGACTGACCAAGTCATGGAGCCTCTGTCACTAGCAAGGAGAGTGGCCTGGAGCCCGGCACCCAGGTGACATTGCCACCCACAGCCCCAGGCACCCAGATGGGCTCCAGCTCCATCTGCAAGCAGCAAGCAGCTCAAGGAAAAAAGAAAAAGTTTAAGGGTTCATGAGGTCTGGGAGGTTGCCCGCAGCCTGACTTGGCCTATGGGATAGAACCACTGTCTCGCTCTCTTTGAGGGTCTGCCTGCCTTTGGCTCTGCTTCCCTCTCTGATCCCCCATGCAGGTCCCAGAAATCCCACCAGACTTTGAGTTCCAGACTCTCAGGTGTCTTTTCCCAAGGCCCTAGGAAATAGGCTTCTTGTGCCTCATTGGTCTTGTGCTCACCAAGTCACTATCTTTCGCCCTATCACTGTAGCCCGAGGCAGTGGGGGCTGATTGGCTAAGTCACATCAGAAGCCCCGCCTTAAAGCAAGGGCTCCCCATCAAGAAGGCAGATCCCCTTAAAGCAAGGGTTCCGAGTTCATGCACAATTCAATCAGCCTAATCAGTGGCTGAATAAATAGCAGTACTCCTACGTTAAAAAAAAAGCAAGGGTTCCCCATCAAGAGGGCAGATTTGGGGGAACTCGAGTAGGAGTTTGCTATTCACAAAAACTTGGCTGTGTGAGAACAAACATTGAAATGACCCAACCAAGTTCACAAAAGCCTCCGGCTTTGTTTCATTGCTTCATCTCCCTTCTGAGGGAGTCAACTGCCCTGGTGGTCGATTGTGCTGCCCCAGTGACGGGGGGGGGGGGGGGGGGGGTGATCCAGATGAGAAAGAGTGTTTTTTGAGCCCAAATACAGTGTTTTCTGCTTGCTGGTGTCTCATCACCTTGTCTGGCTGGCACGTGTCAGGTCGCATTGGGTCACATTGCCTCCTGTCCCTGCTGACGTCATTGCTTTGTGACACTGAGACAAGTGTGTACAGGCTTTTCACAATAGACTATGATTGAGCACCAGATGAGGCAGGCGTGCAAAGGTTCAGAATTGAAAATGCACCTACTCGAGAAGCCAGAAGTTCAAGGGGGCTTCAAAATAGAAACACACCATGACTGTCTCTCCCCAAGGTGCTGGGAAAGAGACTTCTTAGATCTCAATGGATCTTTCTAGAAGGTTCTAGAAAAGTTCAGAGGGAGTCCCAGACAGGCAGGTATCACAAACCTAGAATCATCCTTGTTGACTGAAAACGCATTTCCCCGTACTTGCCTGCACACTTCTGCCACATTGAAGGGACCAAGAGTTGCCTGGGAGCCGGATGGTCGGTCAACCAGGTCTTGATTTTCTGTTTCCTTGAAACTTAAGCTTTGCAGAAGTCAATTGGAGCAACCGACTCTCCATTGGTTTGTAACGATACCTATGTGGACCTAGACTGCTTGGCACAAGCTAGTTCCTTTTTTCATTACTGTGGAGATTTTCATTCCTTTAATCTTCCAATGGTTCTGCTGTCCCATAAGGAGACTGGGGCTGGGAGACAGTAAATAACTTGCCAAACGACTCATAATTCCTGGAGCTGCCATTTGATGGCGTTACTCTCCCTCCACTCCGTTTGCCGTGCCTGCCGTCCACATGGTGAGATCACGCAGATTAGCACACGGACTCAAGATCGGTGCTACTTAATGGTATGAAATGTGCAGAAGAGAGGGAAAGTTTACATAGATTGACTAGGGACATCCACTCATATTTATGGAATAGATCTAACCTTGGTGCTGGAACGAAAGCACAGCAGGTAGGGCATTTGCCTTGTACTCGGCCGGCCTGGGTTCAATTTCCAGCATCCCATATGGTTCCCCGAGCACCACCAGGAGTAATTCCTGAGTTCAGAGGCAGGAATAACCCCTGAGCATAGCCGGGTGTGATCCAAGAAGAATTTTTTGGGCCAGAGGGATAGCATAGTGGGTAGGGCATTTGCCTTGCACGCGGCTGATCTGGGTTCAATTCCTCCATCCCCCTCGGAGAGCCTGGCAAGATACCGAGAGTATTGTGTCTGCATGGCAAAACTTTGGCAAGCTCCCTGTGACATATTCGATATGCCAAAAACAGTAACAATAAATCTCACAATGGAGACGTTATTGGTTCCTGCTCGAGCAAATCGATGAACAACGGGAGGACAGTACTACAGGATGGGACAGTGCTACAGATCTAACCTGTCGAGATACAGAAGTCCCAACTTATGATGGTTTCGAATAAGATAAAAGCAGAAACGAAGGCCAAATTAAACCCTGTGGAAACAGTAGAGTAAAGATGGGCAGAAGAAGAGAGTTTCTTACAGAACTGTGTATGTGTCTGAAAGGGCTATGTAGGTTCAGTCTCAGCTGGCAGGGGACAAAACTCCAGGAGGCAGTGAGGCGGGAGAGAACTGAAACCTTCATGGCCCCAGCTCACCTGGGACTCAAGTCTGTCTCTTGTCTGGGAAGGGGTGTCCCCACATTCCTTCCTTGGGGACAAGGAGGAAGCTGAATCTGGACAGCTGCCCTTCCTTGGTCGTTTCAGTTCTGTATAATACCCTGGCAATGCTCAGCGCTTCTGGTTCTGTGTTCAATGCTGGGGAGACTTGGGGAACCATATGTGGTGCCATGGGTTGAACCCGGGGTGGGCTTCATTCAAAGTAAGTGGCTTCCCCTATGTGCTATCTCTCCAGTCCCCTTTCTGTCCTTTGAAAGGAAAGGACCCAGCCCCCTGGTATGGATATGAACTAGCTAAGCCATTCTTCTTGGGCAAGACAGCATCTGGGCTAGAGTGATGGGACCATAGGGTCAGCATTTGCCTTATACATGGTCAACCCAGGTTCAATCCCCAGCACCCATAGGGTTCTGGAGCACCTCCAGGAAAGATTCCTGAGCCCAGAGTCAGGTGTAAGGGCTCCAAACAAAACAAAAATAAGAAAGTGCTTTTGGATTTGTTCTCTGTACCTATATTCTGTCCACCAAGACATCATAGACCCAGGAACTAGAAGCTGAACACAGATCCTTGACTTTGTCGCTGAGTGTGTCAACCACACATGGGAAAGTAGAGCCAAGGGAAGGGCAGGGTGGACAGTGAGAGGGTTCTCCAGCAAGGTGCCCCTGTGGGTAGCTGGCCTCAGTCTGCTGCACCCAGCGAAGAGGTGTCCTCCCTGGCCCCACCAGCCTGCTGGAAGGCTTCCACCAACATCTTCCTCTCCAGTGTTTCCAGTCTGTCCTGGGCACCAGCCAGGCCCTTGCCCTCAGCCTTGGAAACACATTTGTCCTCTGCAGGCTTAATGACAACCAGTCTGGACAGAGCATCACCCAAGCCCAGAGAGATCGGTGGGCAGATTCCCATGAGCTCCATTATAATGATTGATGGAGGCCCCAAGCATCAGGCCTTGGAGCGCTGCCTGGTTTAAGTCAAAACTTTAAAAGGAGGGCAAAGCGTAGTGTCTGACAAAACAAACTTGTCTCCGAGGAGATTTGGGAGCTTCAGGAAAAGGTGGATCCAGGTGCTCAGGTGCTGGAGGAGGTAGATCCTGCCTGGCAAGTGGAGGCAGTGGACTGCCAGATGTCCAACCTAACCCGTTAAGCAGATGCATTCCCAGACGCTCACAGTGGACACCCAGGATGGGTGTAATGGGTGTGCGCCATCCGAGTGGAAAGGAGTCCACAGAAGTGTGCCACCACGTAGCTAAATCTGCCAGCTGTTGTGATGGACAGTTTCATTTCTCCATGGGCTGTTGGGGCCTTGTG
Source organism: Sorex fumeus (assembly GCF_029834395.1). NCBI lineage: Eukaryota > Metazoa > Chordata > Mammalia > Eulipotyphla > Soricidae > Sorex > Sorex fumeus. The sequence goes on along the minus strand of NW_026606223.1, from coordinate 3,867,148 downwards.
TAGACACAGCCTAAATTGGTGCCCACACCACCCACTTATCATGCTCCGAGAGAGGGAATGTGGCACTGCGGAGCTCCCCGAACAGCACTTTGGCACACACACGCTCTGACGATGTGGGGAGACGAAGGAGGCCTTGGAAATGAGCTTTCGAGAGTGAGTAATGACCTTCAGGATGCGGTGCAGTGATTGTCTTTGGAAACGGGGGTATCTTGATGGATGATTGAAAAGCTGCTGTCTTTGGTCTAGTTTTCTCAGTTTTATATTTGGGGATGTGTAATAAATAAATGTGTAATTGCCCTCCACATGATTCAAGACCAGGAGGTGAGGACGAGACAGAGAAGTCCTATCACAGCATAAAATTCTATTAGGGGCCTGTGGCAAGGCGTGGCAGAGTGGGCCAAACAAAGGAGGGTCTGTCTGAAGTGGACAGAGCTAGAATCCAGTCTAAGGAGGAACAAATTCCACCATCTGGTTGGCAGAAGGGGGGGCAGGCCTCTCTCCCCTTCCAGGCGCTGGGGAAGAGAGTTTCCACGTATTGATCACAGGAACCAAGGCCCTTAGTGCCGACCTTGTCTTTCTGCAGACTCAGCCGCCTTTGGAAGGTGTTTGTGGGTTTGTTTTCCAATCCATGGAGATGGTTACATTTCCCGGTGGCCTCTAATTCTTAATCCATCGGTAGTTTCTCTTCTTCCATGTTTGGGCCAAGGTTGGTTTTTATGCCCAATATATTACTGACATGATTTTTAAAACTTTTATTCATTCTGATTATAGTCTATCTCATGACATATGTCATGTGCAATATATGTATAATATAAATAGATAACCAAGTGCTGAAGTGTATGTGTGTGCGTGTGTGTGTGTATGTGTGTGTGTGTGTACACACACACATAATATATGTAGTTGTCTTCCTTTGTGATTCCCATTACTGGCTTTATGCATGACTACATCTGTCTATTTCTTCCAAATTAATTTTGCTGTCTCTTGATAACAATTGATGGGTATTAGCTAACAATTAGATATTATTTATGGTGTCTAGGAATAGGGCTTAGCTTTCCTTTTGTTCCCATTAAACTCGGATCAATCCAATAATACTTTTTCTCTCTGGTATTAACTCTACAAAATTTCAGAAGATTCGTATGTTAACCCTTTGGCTCTGCCACCTACAAAGAAGCCCCCCCTCCCCCAACCAAGCCCTCAATCTTACCTTCTTCAATTCAACTCTAAACCAGAAAATGTTCATAAAGGCTTCAGAATATTGTTGAATAAATAACAGTTGGCCCTCGAAGCTTTGTTGATATCATGTCTTGGCATCATTGGAAAAGAAGAGAGGTTGCTCGTTTCCATTACCCACTAGTTTGGAGATTTTTTGGGTTGGTTTCAGTTTTGTTCATTTTCCTTTGCTTTGATCTTGGCACCACACCCATTGGTGATCAGGGCTTACTCCTAACTCTGTGCTCAGGGTTTACTGCTGCTGGTGCTTCGGATTGAAACTGGTTTGCCCATGTAAAATGCCCACTGCATAATATTTGGGGGCTCCAAAATTAGTAAATGTCAACTTCCCCTTTGGGAAAATCCCTAAATCAGGACAGAAGCAATAGTACAGTTGCCTTGCACGCAGCCAACCCCCATTCAATCCCTGATATCCCATATAGCCCCCGAGCACCGCCAGGAATGATTACTGAGGGCAGAGCCAGGAGTAACCCCTGAGCATTGCTGGGTGTGATGCAAAAAGAAGGGGGAAAAAAGAAAGAAAAAGAATAATACCTAAATTCATAAAGCTCGTAGTTTGCTCTCTCATACTATTTAGTATTTAACTGCCTCTCAACTTCAGTCTTCCCCATAAATTTCCTACGTGCTGTTTTGCTTGGGGTGTTAGATCTCTGACTTCTAGAACCGTAGCTCTCAACTGGGGGCAGTTCTCTGTCCTAAGAGACACTGGGTCGGTCATGTTTGGCAGGAGGGAGGGGTGACATTCTGTATGGTCAGGACTAAGTGATTGGCAGGAGCAGGGGCGCGGGTGGCATCCATGAGGCAGAGCCCTGGAAGCACCCACCTGCCCCTGAGGCCAGGGTTGTGGAGGTGGAGAAATACTGTGGAGAAGGGATCCAGCTGTCTGTCACTTGGCCTCCTGCTTGGGACCTGGGAGCGATGAGCTGTCACCCATTAGGCTTGCCGATTCCATTTCAGGATGAGGCTGGCTGGCTTTGAAATCAGGGCCCCCAGTGGAGGGAGATTCAGAGGTTTTCTATCGAAGGGAACATGCGAAGGGTGTGTGAATCCCGTCTGTGCGGATCTCGGGAGTCGTGGGAGGGAAAGCGGAGGAGAAGGGAATCCCAAATGGGGAAAAATCAAAATTGAGATGCCCCCTCCCACTCTTCCCGGAGATTACAGCACCTGCAGAAGGCAGGGCTGTTCATCTTCAGGGAATAATTTGGTACCGGGGCATCCCATGGGGGTGGGGGGGAAGCATTGAAGATTTTATTCCTTTTCATTGGGGGCAGTGTAAAATGGGGTCATTTAAGCTTGACAAACAAATCTTGACTCACTTTTTTTTTATTTTCTGAGGCTCTGGGAAGAAAATAGAATTCTCCCCCAGCCAGTCCCCACCTTTGCCTCCATTAATCTCTGGAGTTGGAGGAGGCGAGCTAATATTCAAGTGCCAGCAAAAAAAAAAACCCGCCTGGTTCACATCCGGGGGGCTGGTGGGGCTGGGGAGGGGGGAATCACTCCCTGTTCACCCATTGCCACATTCTGATCTCAGACCTCCCCCCACCCACCCACCCCCACCTCCAAGGGAAAACTTTTCCAGCCTGGCTCTCAGACGCGGCCTTTGGAGCAGGACCCTGACAATGTCCTGGTCAGCTCTTTTAGGATTTAAAAAAAAAAAGAGTTGATTTCCTCTTCTGGGGAGCTATACATCACAGACGTCTGCCGTCTGTGCTCCTTGTCTGTGACAGAATGAGAGGTGTCATTTATCACTGGGGCTGGCGGAAGCGGTGGGAAGAGGGATTGGAATTTTTTCTGGAAGGCCTCAGTGTCTACTGGCTGCCAGATCATTAAAAGGGGGGCTTTTCAAAGAAAGCTGTGTGTGATGTGCTTGCACTTACTGTCAACCATGGGCTCCGAAAAAGGGGGACATCAAAAGGGAGAGAGAGAGAGAGAGGAGAACTTCCTGCCAGGGACATTTCCGGTTCTTGAGCTAGAGGCACAGATGGGCGGCATTGGGGGCAGAGACACTGGGGTCCATTGCAAGCTAAATGGACCTTCCCGGACTCTCTCATGACATATGCCGCCAGCAAGGAGGATGAACAGGATGCCCCTACCGGAGAGCTTCTGCCCAACCCAGATGACAGAGGGTAGGGACGGACACAATGCCCAGGGCATGGCCTGCAGGACAGTTAAGGCTGGCAAACAAGCCTCTGTGAACACGAGTAGGCAATGCCCACCAATCACCAGGCAAGATGGTGACCCACCTGTGTCTCCTCCAAAGAGCATTAGGTTCGCTCCAGCCCTCTGCTGTCCCACCGAGCCACCACCCACTGGAACTTCAGGGATCAGAGAAGACACACTCCCGACAAGAGTCTGCCACGGCCATCTCCCTGTCTCTAGCCCCTCACTGTCCAGTCAAAAGCAGTTGACCCTCATTGTGGTGACAACCAATCTGCCAGGTGTGAGACAGTTTCCCAGAGCCACTCCGGGCAGTGGGGCCTCCCTGAGAAGCTGCTGCTCTTTCAGAGAAGCTCGGATATGCTGAGTAATTTGCCCACTTGGTGGCTGGGCTCAGATTCAAACCCAGGCTGTCTGCTTCCTACGTTTATGCTCTTGGTCTCCGACCATGGGGGATGAGGAGTGACAGGCCCAGTGAGCCAGGCCAAGTGTTTTCTGAAACCTTTGGGCTGCAAGTGCAGTGGACATTTAAAAAATTGCCAACTTCGTGATGCCAAGAACAGCGGTCCGCAAATCACAGCCCATGGCATACAGCGAGGAGGCACAAAGAGCTTCCAGCCTTTGTCGAGGTAGATTTCTTGCCTTGAGATCTAATCAGCTCTGTTTTGCCTCTTCTCCTTATAACCCGAAATATTTGCTGGTTGGCCCTCTACAGAACTCCACTGCCCTTCAATCTAGGGAAAAGAAAGGAAGCAAGTCAGAAAGAAGAAATGGTGGGAGAAGGAGTGGAAGGATGGAAGGAGGGAAGGAAGGAAGGAGAGAAGAAAGGATAGAAGGGAGGAGAGAAGGAGGAAGAAAGGAAGGAGGGAAGAAGAGAAGAAATAAAAGAAGGGAGGGAGGGAGGAAAGGAAGGAAGGGAAGAAGGAAGGGAGGAAGGGAGGAAGGAAGGAAGGAAGGGAGAGAAGGAAGGAAGGAAGAGAAGGAAGGAAGGAAGGAAGAGAAAGAAGGAAGGAAGGGAGGGAGGGAGGGAGGGAGGGAGGGAGGGAGGACGAAAGGAAGGGAGGAAGGAAGGAAGGAAGGAAGGAAGGAAGGAAGAGAAGGAAGGAAGGAAGAGAAAGAAGGAAGGAAGGGAGGGAGGGAAGGAGGGAGGGAGGGAGGGAGGGAGGGAGGGAGGGAGGGAGGACGAAAGGAAGGGAGGAAGGAAGGAAGGAAGGAAGGAAGGAAGGAAGGAAGGAAGGAAGGGAGAGAAGGAAGGAAGGAAGGAAGGAAGGAAGGAAGGAAGGAAGGAAGGAAGGAAGAGAAAGAAGGAAGGAAGGGAGGGAGGGAGGGAGGGAGGGAGGGAGGGAGGGAGGGAGGACAAAAGGAAGGGAGGAAGGAAGGAAGGAAGGAAGGAAGGAAGGAAGGAAGGAAGAGAAAGAAGGAAGGAAGGAAGGAAGGGAGGGAGGGAGGGAGGGAGGGAGGGAGGGAGGGAGGACGAAAGGAAGGGAGGAAGGAAGGAAGGAAGGAAGGAAGGGAGGAAGAAAGGAAGGAAAAATGGAAGGAAGAATGGAAGGAAGGACGGGAGGGAGGGAGGGAGGGAGGGAGGGAGGGAGGAGGGAGGGAGGGAGGGGGAGGGAGGGAGGGAGGGAGGGGAAAGAAGGGAAAGAAGGAAGGAAGGACTAAAAGAAAAGAGGAAGAGAAGACCTCTTTCTAAAGCAAATAGGAAACTGAGATTTCCCCTCCACGGAGGAGCTGAAGCTGCGGATGGGGCTGGTTGGTGTAGACTGGCGTAGGAAGGCCATCCTTTGCAAAGAAGTTTTCCTTGACTGCTTTTTCACAAAGCCTGCTGCTCAGAGAGACAAATTAGCTATTAGGTAATCCAGTTAATTGACAAGTGACTTAACTAATTACCCTAACATGCTTATTAAATGTTACCTTTCCCATTCTCAACGCATTGCGAGAGCATGCATTTATTTAAGGCCACCCCGTATCACTCTCTCTTGACAGCACGTTCCTATTAAAACAGGGAGAGCATGGGGTGTACTGTTTCATTATTTCTCTCCCTCTGTGGTTAGAGTCAAAGGGGTAGAATTAGAAGCTGGACAGGGGAAAACCCGCCCTGTTCAGTGACGGTGTCAATCACACGGGCACGTGGTCACTCAGATGGATCAGGAAAGAACTAAATAAAGAAATAATGTATATCATCAGACCTTTCCTAATGGGCATAACAAAAACTGCAGAGAAATGTCATTTGACTTTCAACTAGAACATTCCATAGCTGAGCCAACTACTGTCTTTCTTTAAATACATCTACTCATCCAACTGTTTGGGGCAAATGTCACTGGAAATTCCTAATTTTTCACATTTCAGAAAGAGAACTTGGCATCCATACCACCCAGTCACTAACATTTTCAGCAGGGTTGACATTAGCATTCTCTATGGACGAGCCCAAATATTTCTGCCACAGAAGAGTAATAGCCCTAATGTTGATATTTCTAAAAACATCTATAAATGGCTCAAATAAGTTCAAGTCTGATTTTCCTGCTAAAGAAACGATGAAAAGAAAAAAGAAAACAGGCTTATAGAACTTTCCAGGGTTTTCAGATTAATTGTACACCAGGGATGGTGGATTCCTTATGTATTTCCATTAAGTGGCTGACTTTTTGAGCTATTTTCTAAGTTTAATATTGGTCAGAGGCAATGCACACGTGAGTCATTGGGTTGTTAGAGTTCATAACATTATGCTCACAAGTGAGTGATTTTCAGTAACTTAAACCAGAATGAATGGGAAGGTGGGAGAGCTGATCTGAAAAGGTCATTGTCACGTAAATGTTGAAACCATAGACCGTTGCTTTGGGTGCCATTGTGAGCCAGGTACCACTTCTTCATCTTCTTGTCTCCTGTGTTCCAAATATAGATGTCTCAGAAAAAGGGCTCCCTGTGCCCCACTGTTGTTGTGAGCTGTTGTTGTGTAGAGCAAGAAACTTCCAGAACTTTGTTGCTTGAAAAAAGATCTATAAGTGTAGTTCTGAGCTTGGAGGTCAGCATAGTAGTTTAGTCTCCAGAGAGATGCCAGGAGTCTCCTTCCTGTGTCCCTGGGCCCCCCGGAAGGCTGGCACAGGCCTGTCCCCATGGCTGTGGCAGAGTTTTAAAAGTCAACACCCCAAAGCTCTGGGTGTGGCTACAATTAGCATCATGGTCTGTGGGGCTGACTCTAAAAGGCCAGGCCAGGCCCCAAGGACCCCCCCCCAAAAAAAAGATGAAATGAAGCCCCCGGCTGACCCCAAAGGTCAGAAATGGCCACCATTGGGGTAAAGACTGACTATGACACCATCTTGGTTAGTGGACGGGTCCAGAAACAATGTGCTACCCAGGGGGTCTTGACCCAAAAGATAGGAGGAAGTTTATCCTTGTGCATCCCTAGGGGCAACTCCAGCCCTCAGGCATTATTGCCCTTGTCCTTGAAGCTCTAACCAAACGTGGGTAGTAGTTTTGAGACCTGGCATTGAGTCTCATGCTTCGAGCAATCACTTGGCTGCGCTAAACCTCCATTTTCCCATCTGTAAAATGGGCAATGTAACCTCCGACCTTGTCAGCAGTGATTGAGACCAGGTCTCTGAGGCAACACCCACCTACCCCCTGCCCACCCTCCCCACCACCCTGGTGTGTAGATTCAGGTACCACTCAGCTTGCACACACCCTCCCTGAAAGTTAGGGCCCCAGACAGAATCAAATCTCTACTCTCTATATCCAAAGTTCCCTGCAATACTCCCCTGACTTCCCTGCCCCCGCAGGGCACAGGGTTTAAAAAAATAGTTAATATATGTGTTAGACTTCTGTTCCTTCTAAGACCATTGTTTGAACAGATATTGATTCTCTTTTTCCCCTTCAGTTTTTGTCAGTGACTAAATAAAGGCTAATCTCTTTTTCGGGCTAATATTGACTGAGTGCTTACCCGAGGAAGCCAGCTCCCCTGTGGTTCTGATTTGGAACGGTCCCTTCCGGTCTCACTCGAGATAGCCCTTCAATAATTAATGAAGTGCCATGTCCTCGTGTGAGTTGGTGACCAGGCAGAAAACACCGCACCTCTGCCTCTGGGTGAGGAAGAGAATTGAATCAAAGGACAATGAGAAACATCCAGACAAGGGACCGGGTATGACCTGAGGCAAAGGACAGGGCCAGCAGGGAGCCTAGCCAGAACCAACCGGCTCAGGGCCTCACTGACTCCTGGCAGCTGTGGCTTTGGCAGGGGTGGGGTAGAGAATCTGCTCACCACTCTCCCTGCCCACCCAGCCCCTTTGGGGTCACCTGCAGGGAGTCCATGGACCCAGGGTGCGGTGGGCTGGCCTAGGGGCCGGGAAAGAAGGTTCTGGACCCCAGAAGCCCCTGGGTTGAATTTCCCACAGACAGGAGTAAGCTGAGTCAGCAAGATCTTCTCACACACCCTCTGAGCCAGAACTTGCTCACTGCCACCTCCTGGAAACACGGTGGAGGGAAGCCCTAAGCCGAGCTCTGCCGGAACGTTCAACATTAGCTTTGGGAGGGCTCATCTGGGCAAACCGGAAGGTCCGAGAGATGCGGCCTTCGCAGGCAAAGGCCACTCCAGAGCAGATCCTTCGGTTAAGAAAGACACGAAGAACAATGACAAGAATGAAAACATTGGGGGCTGGAGCGATAGCACAGCATTTGCCTTAAACGAGGCTGACCTGGATTCGATCCCCAGCATCCCATATGGTCTCCCGAGCACCTCCAGGAGTAATTCCTGAGTGCAGAGCCAGGAGGAACCACTAAGCATCACTGGGTGTGACCCCCCAAAAAAGAAAAAAAAAAGAATGAAAACATTAAATCCAGGCATCTGGGCATGAGCCTGCCTGGCTCTACAGAGGTCAGATGTGTTTCTAGATCTTTCCTTATTGAAGTAACTTAATTTTTGATAATAGAAGTCTTTGAGGCTCTAGGCTCTAAGAAGTCTTTGAGGCTCTAGGCTTCTCGATGTGGTAGGAAGCTTTCCTCCCCCACCCCCAGATGTTGGGGGAGGGCTCACAGTGGCCTGTGTACCCCAGTTCTCGCCCTGTTGTGTCAGATTGGCCAGCACCTGACCGCCTGGCTCATGTCTGCTCGTCTTATCCTAGCTGTGAGCTGTATTTCTCCCTCCCACAGCCCACCCACACAAAGCCCACCCAGCCTAGCTCAAAGGGGGCATGTGTTACAGCAAAACGGAAGAACAGAAAAGTCCCCGAAAAGATAAAGCATCTCCTTGTAATTCTCTACACAAAACTACACAGTGGCTCCAGCAGGGAAAGGCCCCACCAGAAGGATTTACCCCATTTATCTTCCTGGCCAGGCTTCCATGGCCACTTGTACTCGCAGTCCCCTCCCCATTCTCACATCCCCACCTGAACCATCTCCCTAGCCATGTGTCCCCCATCATCCAGACACAACTCATTTCCTGTGCCTTCTCCCCCAGACCCTCCCAGTCACCCCACCACCACCACCACCACCACCAAACAACAGGGCCAGACCAGCACCTTCCTCTCCTCCACAAAGGAGCTCCCACAAGTTCTGGATTCTTTTTCCTCCAAGGTATTTATTCAGTCTTTGACAGAGATGACATAGCCAGGACAGCCTGAAGGAGAAACCCCTGTGATTGCAAGGGTTGCTCTGGGCTGGTGCAGCCCAGGAAGAAATTTTGTTGGTGGACCATTTTATTTTTTTTCTTTTGGGGTCACACCCGGTGATGCACAGGGGTTACTCCTGGTTCTGCACTCAGGAATTACTCCTGGCGGGGCTCAGGAGACCATAGGGGATGCTGGGAATCAAACCCAGGTCGGCCACATGCAACGCAAACGCCCTCCCCGCCGTGCTATCGCTCCAGCCCGTGTTGGTGGATCTTAGAGGCAGGTGGAAAGAGTAGACACAGTACATTCCATGTGGTGCTGAATGAACACGGATGGAGAGAGACAGACAGACAGACAGACAGACAGACAGACAGACAGACAGGCAGAGAGGAAAGAGTCTCTTCCCTTTAAGGTGTCAATACCCCTGAGCGTACTCTCTTCTTGCAGGGCCCCGCCATCACTTAATGCCTCTCCCCCTCGGAGAATGAGCCTCCCAGAGATTTCAAAAACGCAGCTCAGCGTTGCCGTCTGTTCTCACCGTCTAACCGCCCTGCGCGGCTTCCCTTTCCCCCCTGCTTTTCCTGTGGGTCCTGTGAAACCAGCCACCCCCGCCCCCAAATCTGCCATTACTCAATTTTCAGTACAGCTAAAACCCCACCCTCTCTGAGCCAAGACATTAATTTCCCAATTTATGTTCAAAATTCAGTCATTCTAAGAGAGGGGAAGAAAAATTGAGCTTAGATCCTTGTGGGTGTAAAACATTCTGATTGTGTTTAAGGATTCTACCTTTTATCAACGTCTCTGGTGGGTTTGAAAAGAATTACTTTCCTTTGCAGTTTTCTAGAATTCTCTATAGACTCAATTGACTAAAGTTCTGTGGAGCGAGGCTGCTCCCCCACCCCCCACCCCACCCCACACCCCCGGTTGGTATTTTTAAAAGGAATGCTCCATGCCGTGGAATCTCACCTTGCCGGAGAATCGCTGCTTCCCCATGGATTGGTTTCTACCAAGTGAGACACGTATTATATGGAATAACACATGTCAACATATTTATTCTATCTTTGATAATGAATCTGATTTGCTTCTGCTTTTAGAGAGAGGGAGAGATGAGTGGATGGTTCCCAGGGCTCCACGTTCACTTGTTTACCCAACACACACACACACACACACACACACACACACACACAAGCTGAAACACCTCTTATCGACCTACCATGCACTGGGCGTATAGCCATGATGCCCAAGATGATCCCTGACCTTAGAGAGCCGCCAACCCATTAGGGAAGCTGGGAAAGGAAGAGGTTCCAGGCATGGACCATGGAATGGCGGGCAGTAGGACACTGATGAGGAGAGCGAGGGAGAGCCCCAGTTGAGCACAAGGGACTGCCATTGGCAGGGGGCGCATATTTGAGGAAGAGGTAAGGTCCCAGGTGGGAGAACCAGCAAGAGCCAAGAGGCCACTGTGAGATTTTGGGGTCCTGTTCAAGAGGTCAGTGAGGTGAGTTCAAACTGGAACGGGCAGGGGGATGAGATCCCCAGAGGTCGGGTTGGAGGGAACCAGCGGGCCTGGGAGAGGACTTTGATTCTTCCAGGGCAAGGATGGCGTTCAAGAAGACGGGCCGGTGCTCAGGAGTGGGCTATGGAAAGGGGAGGCTCTAAGGCAGAAGGACAAGGATGATGCTTAGTCCAGCCAGAGATAAGATAGTCATGGCTGGGTCTGGACCACCAGTGATGGCGGCCATGACATCTGGTAACTGCAGAAAGAGGTGGTGTTGCGGGGGGGAGGGAGGGCTGAGTGATGGGGGGCAGATTTGATATGAATTCTCGAAGGCTGTTCATCCAGTGAGAGAGGCAGGTACGATACCTATAATCTAGATGCCCTCCAGAGCCCCAGAGAGTAGGGGCTTGTTCCACTCTATCAATATTTGTTTCTCGAGAACCTTCTAGAAGTTTGTCCTAGAATTTTCTAGAAGTGTAAGCCATGGACTCTCCAAAGCGCTGACCCTAAAGGAGGTAAAGGATAAGCTGCTTCCCTCCAGTGCCCAGACACTGTGCCAAGCCACAAAAATCTTTTTTCCCCATTTTTTAAAAATTGAATCACAGTGAGATATGCGGTTATAAAGTTGTTCGTGGCTGGGTTTCAATCCTATAATGTTAGGACACCCGTCCTTGTTTGAACCAGTGTCCATTTCCCACCACCAAGGTCCCCCTTGCCGCCTCTCCCTTCCCCACCTCTATGGCAGTCTCTCTCTCTCTCTCTATTTATCTCTCTCCTCTCTCTATTTATCTCTCTCTCTGTCACCAAAAATGGCCTTTGTCATCCATCAGACTTTCCTGACTGCAGGCAACAGAAACCATCACCTCCTGGTGTCCTGCCACAGGGATGTCCAGGCACAGACTTCTCCAGCCCACCTCCCCACACCCCCAGAACAACTTTCTTTATACCTTAAAATCACGTTCATTTCAGTTCAGCTTTCTCTCCTTTAGCACAATACTTTTTCAAAAGGTGCAGTCACAAGGATGAAGAGAAAAGTAGCCTGACCAGGTAGGAGGCAGTCATCACAGGACCAGGGAGACGGGCCGGTGAGCTGCCGGGCATGTGAGGGGCCCTGAGTTTGATCCACAGCCACCGTGTGGCTACAAAGAGCCCCTGGGGTGGCCCTGGTGTCCTCCAGCACCTCTGGGCCCCAACAGTCTCACATCCAGGTCCCAAACCTTGGACCAATTGGCCGTATCGGCGAGAGGGACCCCAAGCCACGCAGAGAATTGCCTGGGAATCATCTCCCAAAATGCAAATTGAAAACAAAAAATAAATAAACATCAAAACAAGCACCATTAATACAAACCCAAATGGTTGGAGTCCAACTTACTTTTGTTGACTCTTTTCCTCACCACCAAGCGCTATTGAATGCGTCCTTCTCAGAGCACTGACGCTCAGAGAGAAAGAGCACTGGGCCCAAGTTCTTGGAGCACCATCAAGATGTCTCCTGGGTGGGATGCCAGATGGAGTCTATGCTTCCACCGTTTTTTTTTTTCTTTCCCCCTCCTCTGTAACAGGCATCTGCTAAGCACAGCCCGTGCTGCAAAGTACGTCCAATCCCACACCTCTTTTTATAAATAAAGTTTTATTGGCACACAGCCATGCTCATTTGTTTATACCTTGTCTGTGGCAGCTTTTTTGTCTCCACCGCAGAATTAAGGAGTTGCTATAGATACCATAAGGCCCTCGAAGCCTTAAGTATTTATCATCTGGCCTTTCACCAAAAAAGTTTGCCAGCCTTGATTCTAGAAAGTAAAAGAGGAAGGAAATCCAAATGAATCCTCAGCCTGGGACCCCGGTGACATTTCTCCTCGCAGGACTCCATCGGGCAGAGGAAAATACAATGTTTCTTGAATAAATGACTTTTAAGAATCAGGGGATTAAAAAAAATATACGCTCTAGTGGCGGAAGCCAGAGAGCTGCTCAAACTATGGTTTGCTGTGATGACTTTGTTACTCTTTCATGGGGTTGAAAATAAATTTCTGTGCTCATTTTTCCCCCTTTCATTTTATAACTATCCACTGCATATCTGTGCCATACTGAGTTGGGGGCAGCAGGCAGCCGACCCCGAACTGACCCAGAGCCGCTCTGTTCCCGCCTGCACCGGGCTCCCTTCTGGCCACAGAGACTCCCGGGTATCAGCTCATGACCTGATGAAGCCCACGCAAAAAGGGCTCTGCAGGAGCGGAGGGGGTACCTGCAGAGGGAAAGCCAAGGACAAGAGGTTGGTGATGGGATCTGAGGGGAAGCAGGTCAAGAAGAGAAGGAAGAGTGTCATTCCTGGAGCCCGTCTGTGCCAAGGTCCTGGGGCAGGAAGCAGATCTGAGCGCTGGGAAATTCAACTCCAGGGGCTTGTATATCTGGAGAAGCAGAAACAGAAAAGAAGGCTGAAGGGGCAGATGTTTCTGCCTGGGCTCAAAGCCCATGACAGTCTCTCTCTCTCTCTCTCTCTCTCTCTCTCTCTCTCTCTCTCTCTCTCTCTCTCTCTCCCCCTCTCTCTCTCTCTCCCTCTCCTTCTCTCTCTCCCTCTTTCTCTCCCTCTCTCTCTCCCTCTTCTTCTCCCTCTCCCTCTTTCTCTCCCTCTCTCTGCCCCCCTCTTTCTCTCTCTCCTTCTCTCTCCCCCCCCCCACTCTGTGTGTGTGTTTCTGGATCCCTCTCTTTCTCTGTGTGTGTCTCTCTCTGTCTCTGTCTTTCTGTCTCAATCTCTGTGTGTGCACGCATGTGCATGCATGCGTGTATGTCTAGTTCCCTCTCTTTCTCTGTGTCTCTATCTCTGCCTCTGTATCTCCCTATCTCTCTCTCTCTCTCTCTCTCTCTCTCTCTCTCTTTCCCTTCCCCCGCCCCTTTTCCCCTTGGAGTGAATGAAGGTAGAAGAGCTGGTGCCTTCTCATGTGATCTTGCACCTTCTTGGGCTCAGGAATGGACCTTGAGTCCTGCTGGCTCTGCCGGGTGCAATGTGCATACAACCCCCCTTCACTCTGCGTCTGACCGTCAGCTCTGACTTCAGCTAAGACCGTCTCAGAGTGGTTGCTAGGACCACCTAAAGAGGGCCACAGGGTTTGTGTAAGACAGACGCTTGCAGGGCTGGGGATGGCTAAGCACTTGCTCTGCATGAGACCAGGTTTAAATCCCCGAGCACAACCAGAAGCAACCTCTGAGCACATCGCTGGGAGTAGGCCCTGAGAACCGCCAGGTGTGACCCCAGAACGAAAGCAACAAACGAGAAATTTTAAGTTCCCCTTTCTAGACTAAAACCATTTTTTGCAAATGACGTCTCCAGAAACACTCTCCTCAGACTTCTCACAGACTCAGCTTCTTCGTCTTCCCTTCCTCATCCATTCCGTTTCTCGTCTAGAACCTGTCTCTCTGTAAGGTGTTAAACAGCCAGGCAAAAATTCCCCATCGGCTCAAAGCAGACAAGCCACAGGACCTCAGGACAAAACCATGGACACATTAACGAGAGCAGCTTGTGGTAGAAGAGGGACAGAAAAAAAGAAATGTTCTTTTGGAAGAAAATGGTTATGGGAATCCATTAGACTTTTCTGTTCTCAAGCAACAGAAAAGAACTGTGGTTGATTTCAGGACGGGTGGTGAAGGATGTGGAAGGTGGTTTTTTTGTTTTTGTTTTTATAGTTGTTTTTTTTTAATTTTTGATGCAGTGGTAATTGATGCCTTAGCTCAACCTTGAGAAAGAAGCGGACAAGCATCTGAGGCCAGAATGTTCTGGACAGATGAATCTGGAGAGACGGTATAGCAAAAAGGGTGTTTGCCTTGCACTGAGCAGATCCGGGTCCAATTTCTGGAACTCGGTATAATCCCTCAACCTTCCCCAGGAGGGATCTGTGAGGGTAGAGGCAGGCATGAGCCTGAGTGCAGCCAGGTGTGGCCCCAAAACAAAACACAAAGAATGTTCCTGGCAGAGACATAGTTGGAGCAAAGGTCCTGCGGTAGAAGCCAGGAAGAGGGAGCTGAGGGAGGGAGAGATTGGTGGACCGGGGACAGGGAACAGGAGAGGCCCAAGATGACCACAGAGGGCTTTGTGTCTGATGCTCCATGCAGGCTGAGGGAGAGTGTTAAATTGTGAAACTCTGACATTAGTTCACACTTGACCAAACAATGTCTATATCTCGGGCACTGTTGACTTACCTGCGAACGTTCACTTCCGTTGTCGCCTAAGCTCAGGGAACAACTACCATGGGTGTCACGTCCCCGGTGCATAATTGGAAGCCCAGTGAGGTGAGCTGGTTGACCCAAGTCTCCACGTCTGTCCAGGACTCCCCAACCTGGCATCCCCTTCAGTGCTTGGTCAGTGATACTCAGTCAACTTTGATGTCACTGCTGCTGTTTATGGCGTTGATTTTTTTTTAAGGCTTTCAAGATGCTTTTCTTGATAGCATTGTTCTTTCCAGCTCCATTTTATAAGGGAAAGAGATGGACCTCCAAGTCATAAGAAAAGGAAAGAATAATAAACTTGTCATCTTCCTGGGCAGCAGGACGCAGACGCCCTAGTGGAGGGGGTGGTGGGCCGCAGCTGCGTGAATGAGTCGGGGGCTGCTGTCCCCCGTGAAGGGATCAGGAATGGGCTTTGGACAAAGGATCAAAGAGGAGCTTTTTCCTCTCTCTGTGCAGCCCTGGCCTATTTCCCGCCTCTTTTTTCTCTTTCCTGGTAACTCTGCTGCAATTGCTCTGATGGTAAAGAGATGAGATCAGTCACTGGGGGATCGGCGGATGGAATCAGGTTTCAGTCATCAGAAAGTGATGTCAGAGGCTAAGCACGAGGTACCCTCCAGGCCCCTATTAGCCTGGGACAGAGCTTCATACCCTTCGGACCTGTCACACCCCACCTCCAGGGCTCGGGAACTCTCAGGGGTGGGGGTGGGGGAGCCCTAGCCCCCAGGAAGGAGGACTGTGGATGCTAATGCTCTTCCCTAGAACACTCTAAAGAAGGAGGGAGGAAGGTGGCCTGTGTATCGGACATGACTTTCAAGGGACCCGCCCATCACCAACAAAAATGAATAGAATATCTTTGAGTTCTGAACGGGGTTTCTGATGTCAATTCCAGTGTTTGTTAGAGGATTCCCTCCTCAGCATTATTTTCAAACAGAACCCCCCCAAAAAAGTTCTTTCTGGGACTGGAGTGATAACACAATGTGTAGGGAGTTTGCCTTGTACGCAGCCCACCCAGGTTCGATTCCCAGCATCCCATATGGTCCCCCAAGCACCGCCAAAAGTAATTCCTGAGTGCCTGAGCCAGGAGTAACCCCTGTGCATCACCAAGTATGACCCAAAAAGCAGGAAAAAAAAAGTTCTTTCCTGGAAATAAGTGAAAAGACTGTAGAAAAATCATGAGTCTGGGCCCTTCTACGAGGACATCCTCTCTCCCACCTTTCAAATCCTAAAATTTCCTCTGGGTCATCTAGTTGTGGCTATAAACCTCTCCATAAGTTTTGTGAGCAGCTGGTTCCCCAAGGGGGTCCCAGATCACTCCCCACCTGCCCTCCCTCCTGCGATCTCTGGCCTCACACATCCCTAGAAAGTTGGTGGCCTTTCAGCGAGACATCTGATCCACAGCAGGGAGGCCCTTTGAAGACTCATTTCTAAAAAAGAATGTCAGTTCCTCCTTAGATGCACACCTGTATTTGAACACACGGACACCAGGGATCATTTTTAGCCATCACCTGGATGGGAGGGTGGGGGGCCGGGGAGCAGGAGCCAGGTGACCGGCTGTGAGCAGTCCAGTGGAGAACTTATGTGGGGAATCATTGAGAACACACTCCAAATCATGCGTGAATACTGTGCAAGTGACTTGCAGTCACTAGAGTATAATAGTTAACATGTTGCATTCTGGTTCCTTCCAGATTGAGTCTGGTCTTATATATCATCCTGCTTGTTAGGCTCTATTTTTAATACTCATACTTCGAACACAGCATCAAGACTATGTCCCATTGTTTATTGAATCTTTCCTCTCAGCAGACAGGGACTTGCTTCCTGTCTTGGTTTGGTTTTGGTTTGGTTTTGCTCTTATAAATCCCGCCGTGCTGAACATCTTTTGATGCAGTACTCCTTCTGCATGGGCTGGAGCGATAGCACAGTGGGTAGGGCGTCTGCCTTGCACGCAGCCAACATGGCTGACCCGAGTTCGATTCCTCCACCCCTCTCGGAGAGCCCGGCAAGCTACCGAGAGTATTCGATATGCCAGACACAGTAACAACAAAGTCTCCAATGGAGACGTTACTGGGCCCGCTCAAGCAAATTGACGATCAACGGGAGGGCCTTTACTTTTACTTTACTTTACTCCTTCTTCATAGTTAGCTCTTATCTTAAAAATGGGTTGGGTCTAGTTGGGGCCTTAAGGAGTCTGCTCCGATGACTGGATTGAATGATGAGGGTGTTATTCATGTTTGCCTACATTCTTACTTTGTGATTGCTTCTCCGCGGGCATCAATCAATATACCACCAGCAGGGATGAATGAAACTTTCCGCTTGTTTCACCTTTGTCTTTTATTGGATTACTGGGAATATGATAAGGAAAGTATTTCATTATTTTACAGACATTAAAAGTAAGAACATGTTCCCGTGGTCAATTTCTCCTCTGAAGGGAACATTGCTTACGTGTGAATCGAAAGGCTGACATGAGCAACTAAAGCTTCCTCCACAGTCTGCTTCCCTGAGAACTTTCCATGATGATGGAAGGGTTCTTTGCATCTCTGCTACAGTAGCCAATGCCACCTGTAGCTATCAAGCCCCTGAAAAATGGGCAGTGTGACCTCCAAACGGAAAGTTTTCTTTTCCTTACATTTAAGTAGCTACCTGCCATATCGAGTTGCACAGTCTAAAGGGTTAAATGAAAAACTAACCTTTTATTAAAAGGAAGAAGTTGAAGTTTGAGACACTAAAGCTTTCACCTACCCAATAATGTTTCTCTCTTCCCACCTCACAGCCTTAAATAGAATTTCCTGTAGGGCTGACATTTACGTAATAGTATCATCGGTTCCATATGGCCTCTAGTAAAGTAAGCTTTTCTTCCTTACCAAGAGAGGGCAAGGTGTTTGGATGCAAGAGTCCTTGATTAGTGGATATATGATCACCCTTAAAAAAATGAGTCCCTAGCTTTCCTGTCTAATATCTCAATCTGAGGAATGTTCCTAACAAGATTTATTAGAGATCGAAATGCATGCATGAATGCATGGATACATATAGAGATGAGTAGTTGGATAGACAGATGCATGGAAGCTTAGATACATGGATGAATGAATGCTTGGATGGCTAGGTAGCTAATCTCGTGGATTGGTGGATGAATGAATAAGTGAGTAAATGCGTGGGTGGCTGACTAGCTAGATGCATGAATGGATGGATGGATGATGGATGGATGATGGATGGATAGATGGATGGATGGATGGATGGATGGATGGATGGGATGAAGGGAGGGATGGGTGAGATAGAGGGATGGATGGAGGGAAGGAGGGAGGAAGGGATAGATGAATGGATGAATAAGTGGGTGGTAGTTTGAGTGTGTGAGTAGATATATAATCAGATGGAAAGATGAATGAGTACATAGATGCATAGAGACATGGATAAATGGATGGATGGATGGGTGGATGGATGGATTCAAGTTCTAATAATACTTAACATGGACAAGGTACTTATTAACAGTCATATTTGAGCCCATAGCTTTGCCTGAAACATTTCATTCCCATTTAGTCACCAAACTATTCTAAGAGGGGGGGTTTCCTGCTTATTAGATAAAAAGAAGATACTGAGGGCTGGAGCGATAGCACAGCGGGTAGGGCATTCACCTTACAAGCGGCCAACATGGCTGGCCCGAGTTCGATTCCTCCGCCCCTCTCGGAGAGCCCGGCAAGCTACCGAGAGAGAGTATTCGATACGCCAAACACAGTAACAACAAAGTCTCCAATGGAGACGTTACTGGGCCCGCTCGAGCAAATCGACGATCAATGGGAGGGCCTTTACCTTTTTACCTTTACCTTTACTGAGGAAATAGTTGGCAAGTGGCAAAACCCACAGTTGAACTCCACCTGTTTGCCTTCAAGGCTTGTCCTCAGCTTTTAGGCTCCATGACACCAAGGACCCCTGCCTTGTTTCTACCTTGTCACACTAGATGGTGGTGGTTGATACTTTTCTCCCTCCAGTAGCTACAGACACTGGTGAGGAAATTCTGGGAATGGACAGGTACCTCAGTTATCTCCAAAAATGGCTCGTTCACTTTCCATTGCTGACCAACTTTTAATGTGTCAGTGGTATACTAACGTGGTTAACTGTTTGCCTGGGGCAGAAAAATAAAGCTTCTGGCATGCAATTAAAAGCTCGTCTTGCCCAATTGGGTAACTAATGGGATCATCAGGAATGGAGGCTGCCTCGTTAAGGCATAGTTTGTGTCTCAGAACCATTCCATAGGGCAATGACACAGTGGAAAGGGGGAGGTGCTTGATGTTCAATGTGAAACCCACTCAGGTCCCCCTCCCCCCTTTGACTGTTCACATGTGTCCACACACGCAGACTGACATCCTGGAACTGTAAGTCTTTAAAGAGGCACGTGGGTGCTGAGTCTCCCCTCAGTGGCCCATGGAGCCTTCCTGGCACTCTACACTCTGACCCGGAAGCAGAAGCATGGGCAATGGCGTCATATTGGAGGGGGCATGTGTTGAGTAGTTAGTTCCCCAACCTAAGGACTACTTTAGAAATTCATCCAGGGAGGGGGAGGGGGCTTGTTCTCTATAAAGCCCAGCATCCTCTGCCTTTTGAGGACATTGCCAAGAACTTAAAGTCCATGCTATGCGTCTTTGGTTTTGTAGATAAAAGAGGTGTGAAGACAGTCACAACAAATCTGTGAACCAAATTTGCTTCAGTTCACTTTGTTGCAGAAAGGTTCATTGAAAATCTGCCATGTCCCATGAAACAAACACCCTAGGCCCAGTGGAGGCACCAGTGGACCAGAGCCGTGCCCCGCCCTCAGGCAGAACGCAGCTCAGGCAAGACAAGTAAATATGTGTCATTTCCAGTGGTGATTAAGATTCAGAACGGAATAAAACTGATCCTGTAAAAAGGGAGCTCAGATAAAGAAGGGAGCACCAAATAAAGGGTGTTGGGTGGATCCTCCCAGGATGGGAGAAGCATGCTGAAAGTAGACTATAGATTGCCAAACATGATTGCCACTCAGTGCCTCTTTTGCAAACCACAGCACCCAAAAGGAGAGAGAGAACAAAAGGGAAAGCCCTGCCACAGAGGCAGGGTGGGGTGGGGAGTTGGGAGGTGGAAGGGATACTGGGACCCATGGTGGTGGAAAATGGGCACTTGTGGAGGGATGGGTATTTGATCATTGTATAACTGAAACCCATGCACAAAAATTTGTAAGTCTATAACTGTACCTCATGGTGTTTCACTAATAAAAATTAAATTAAAAAAACTGATCCTGTAGTAGTGGGTGACTAAGCATGGGATGGAGAGCAATATCAGGAACACAAGACACATAAAGATGATGTTTAGGCTGAGATGGAGGCTGAGAAGGAGCCAGTCATGCACAAAATCTGGAGGAAGAAAAAAGTTCTGGCAGAGAATAGAGCAGTGCAAAGGCCCTGGGGTGAAAATGAGTTGTTTTTGTAGTTTCTGGAGCAGAGAACTAGTATCTGGGGCACAGTGGGCCTCCCACGCAGAGGGTTTATAGTCTGTGCCATTAACTAGGTGATTCGCACTCAGTTCAGCCCCTGCACCCAGTGCCATACGGACATTCTCTCCTCTCACCTTCCCATGAAACAAATGCAGTAGGTATTGGGTGCTCCTCATGGGTGAGAACACTGGCCCCAGACACGCTTAATCACTTGCCTAAAACCACACATGGAGGAGGTGGGAGATGTTTCATCTCAAAGCTCATTCTCTCTAACCTGTTGCTTGCAACTTCTTACACTGCAAGACTCCCCCTCACGACGCAGAAGGGTGTGTGTGTGTGTGTGTGTGTGTGTGGTGGAGGGAGGGGTGGAACACGCATGCATGTGTGTCTTTAATAAGTGAATTCTTGGAGTTTGTCACACCAGAGAAACTGGATGTCCTCTTCATGGGATCAGAAGCTGTTGTCTATAGAGAGTAGATATATTTGCAGGGGAGGGACAAACCAAGGGAAGGGGGTGGAGTGAGGGTATTGTACCATCTGTCAATCTGTCTTCTCCCTCAGGGTTGCTATGCCTCCCAAAAGGATAATGAGGGTGACAAGCTTCATTCTACCAAATTTGGGGACAGCGCCAACTTTGGTTTGGTTGTTATTATTATTATTATTATTATTATTATTATTATTATTAGCACAGCGGTAGGGCGTTCGCCTTACAAGCGGCCAACATGGCCGACCCGAGTTCGATTCCTCCGCCCCTCTCGGAGAGCCCGGCAAGCTACCGAGAGTATTCGATATGCCAGACACAGTAACAACAAAGTCTCCAATGGAGACCTTACTGGGCCCGCTCGAGCAAATCGATGATCAACGGGAGGGCCTTTACCTTTATTATTATTATTATTATTATTATTTTGTATGACATCAATGAAATACACAGTTAAAAAGTTGTTCATGCGTGATGATAAGAAAAGACCTTGGCTTAGGCAGGGTCAATGCCTGGGTGGGCTTGAGTGGGACTCTTTAGCCCCAAGAATGTTCATTTTTAACACCTTAAAAAGAAAACTCCGGGCCAAAGCTGAAGCCCTGAATAGGGCACTTGCCTTGCATGAAACTGACCCTGGTTTGATCCCTGACATCTCCTATGTCCCCTGAGCACTGCTATGAGTGATCTCTGAGCACAGAGCCAGAAGTGAGCCCTGAATACCACCTGGTATGATCCCTTCCTGCTCCCTTTCCCCTCCTCCCCCCACCCCCGAAAAAAACGCTCAAAACAAAACATAAAGTTGTTCATGACTATGTTTTAGTCAAACAGTCTTTCAACACCCATCCATTCACCAGTTCACATTTCTTACCACCAATATCCCCAGTTTCCCTCCCACTCACCACCTGCCTCTACAGAAGACCCTTTTCTTCTCTCTCTTTCTTTCCTTTCTCTTCCTCTCTCTCTCTCGCTCGCTCAGTCTCTCAGCAACGACTTTGAATGAAGGTGAACGTGTGGTGACAAGGTGCTTCCAGCTACCCCTTCATGCAAAAGTGATAAGAAACCATTACATCTGTGTTTGTTTCTCTGACAAACTAACAGTCACAATATGACATAGTGTCCAGTCAGTGGATGGGGAGGGCAGTGTGGTCCAGTGTGACTGGTCAGAGCCTCCCCCAAGGACTGGTCCCCAAGCCCCAATGAGCTTCATTTCAGGCCACAGTGTCTTGACCTGGTGCTGTGAGTGAGGGGCTTTCTAGTGTCCTTTGCCTTCAGAGCCTTATAGGAGGGTCACTCTAGACCCCCACAATACTAAATGCTTCATCCTATAGCCAAGGGAACCCAAGTAATCTGTAGGCATTGCCAGCCATCTCCTGGGAGCAAAAGCACCCCTCCTCTTAAGAATCACTGACAAATTCAAATTGTTCCATTTACTGAAAGTAGAATCTATTCTTGGTTTAGCTCCAAAAAAAAGAGGTAAAAATACATTCAAAGATACCAACGCTGGAGCTAATAATAGTATCTCTGGCTATTTAGAGATGTTGCTTGAGAAGAAATTATGGTGAGGCTGGGAAAACTGATTGAGGCATGCGGACAGCTTCCATGACATGCTCTGAAAAATGCTTCTGTGTTTCTGTCTCTCTGGATTAGTCACGATCATTAATGTCAGCCACGCTCATAGCAACGGCCCCGCACCGTGAATGTTCATTTCCTCGTGCGCCCAAGCCTGGTGCTGATCTGTCGTCAGTGCCTCAGATGGGATTCTCGGGAGCGGACTCGGTCCCATCTGCCAGGGATGGACTTGGGCTTCCCAAATCACTAGGGGAGGTGACAGAGGGGGCAAACGCTCTCCCTGCTCTCTGGGGGTCTGGGTCTTGGTCCTGGTCCCACCCAATCCAAGAAGATGACTTGGGCGTTCATTTTCCTGTAGGAGGAAAGAAAGAGGATTCAGCCAAATGTAATATTCCCTCTGTCACAGTCCCAGCGATATTTTTAGCGTATTGAATACTAACTAAAGTCCTATTAATCTCTCTCTAATGATCTGAGCTACAAATAAACAGTGTGTGTGTGTGTGTGTGTGTGTGTGTGTGTGTGCGTGCGTGTGATGTGCTATTTTCCCAACCTTCTGTGTCACCCACGTTCCTCCCTTGCCATCCATCCAGCAGGATTTTAGGGCCATGAATGAGCTTTGAGAATCTGGATGTCTCTTTCCCAGGGTAGAGGGATGCATCGATGTTTTAGGATCCAGGGATCTAGGGGTCGGGATGCCTTGGTCTCAGACCCAAGTCAACCCCACCTTCTCATTTTTGATGACTTTCACTTGGGTAACCAGTTGAGAGTTGGTTGTCACTCTTCTGGACTTTCTTTTTATTTTTTTTCTTTTGTTGAAATTGAACTTTTATTTTCTTTTATTTTATAAAGTAGTTCACAACATTTGATTGCATTTAATATTCAAACACAAATCCTGCCACCATATTTCGGATGTTTCCATTTCAAACCCCAACCGCTGCCCCAAAGCAGAACCAAAATAATATATTTCATATTGTTTGTTATGAAAACCCACTGAAAATGCTCCAAAAAAAGTTTCCTTAGAGGAAAGTGTGTGAAGATTGTTGTATTTCACCCAGGGACCATTAAGCCCTTCTATAAGAGATCACTAATATGTTGTTAAAGGTTGAGTCTTGGGTGCTTTTATATATATATATATATATATATATATATATATATACATATATATATCTGTAAAAAAAATTTCCCTCTAAGATTGGTTGCCTCCTACTTTAAACCCCATCAGGTGTGGTGTGGTACTCTTGGAATATGGGTGGTGTGTGGTATGAAGTGTCGCGCGGCAGCAGATGCAGTCATGTGGTCCTTTTCTGGACTTTCTTGTAAACCAACATGTTGTTGTGCTATTCACTGATCGCAGCTGTTCCTCCAACTGGTTGACTTTCCCAGCCCTAAGGAGACTAGCTCTCAACACCTCCTTATCCCACCCCCCCCATCTTCCAGGGGTCTGTTGATATGACCGTGATTCCATGTTACACAGGACTTTTTTTACAAAGTGAAAATCTGTTGCTTTTCCTCCTTCCATGGACCAATCCACATTTTCTCAGGATCAAGGGATTGAATTTAACTGTTTCATCCTCAACCTAAATCACCCCGTCTCCCTCTTTCAACTCTATCCCCACACAATCCCTGGCACATGGTAGGTATTTCCATTAATCTAATGATTTAGATTAATTCATTAATTAATGAATTGGGCCAGAGTGATAGCTTAGCAGGTAGGGCGTTTGCCTTGCACACAGCCAACCCAGGTTTGATTCCTCTGCCCCTCTCGGAGAGCCCAGCAAGCTACTGAGAGTATTCTGCCCACACAGCAAAGCCTGGCAAGCTAGCCATAAAGTATTCGAGATGCCAAAAACAGTAACAAGTCTCACAATGGAGACGTTACTGGTGCCCGCTCGAGCAAATCGATGAACAACAGGAGGACAGTCCTACAATGCAATTAATGAATTAATTAATGAATGAATTAAGCCTTAATTAATTAAGGAAATAAGAGGGAGCCATGCCCATAGGTAAGTGTAAATTCACTTGAGCAATTAGCTATTTAGTCAAAAACTCAAGTCCTAAGAACAGTTTCTATTTTTCAAGGGAATTTACATATCGCCTAATAAATTTTGCCCAATTATATACAAATATCTACCAAATAAGTGCATAGATATGCCAAATAATTTAAGTATTGTCTATTATACTTTTTTAAAAGGTCATACAGTACATGTCACTTGCATAAAGGATATCAATATGTGTATTACCTAATGGCTATATATGATATATGAAATGTATCTAAAAGATATGACTATACAGAGAATTCTCTCTGGTGCCCTACAGACCCTCACCCACACACACTTTGCCGTGGTGAATGTCTTTACGTGGGTCTGCCCATTTTTGCTGATCTCTGTACCCCCTTGGGTAGGCAGAGACGCTGGAGCTGGTTTGAACTCCGAGGCTCACAGAGACAAAGTCACCAGAGCAGCAACTGTCTAGCCCCGGAGCCTAGACCTTTGTCTTGAGCCTGCCCTGCCTTTCCAGAGCTCCACCGCTTCTAATTTCATGCCAGCATTCATACTGTAAACAAAGTCGCTGTTTCTCATAAATAAGCAAACGGAATCGACAGAGAGTCTAGAAAGCAGAGACTGTAGCCTGGATCTCCCGTAATTTGATTCTCAAAGATTTCTGACCATCTCCCCACAGGGGATGGTTTTCTGTCTCCTTGCAGGCATGTACCAAAATGTGATACCCACTGCCCCCTTCCCCCCCACCCCCAAGCCCTGGCTTTATAAGAAGAGCTTGGCATCATTCCCCCCACTCTGTTTAAATGGAAACAAACCGTGTTTGGGCCTGGAGTGAATCTGCTCAAGCTTTGCTCCCCACCTTAAGAGCAAGTCTGTATTTCTCCTCTTTGAGAGATTGGCTGGTCCATTGTCCAGCTGCGAATCTGTTTGTCCATCTCTCTTTTCCGCCTGCTCTCTCTAGATGAACCACAGTTTCTCATCCTTGGCACTACTGGGCTAGCTAGTTCCCTTGTGGCGGGGGTTGGGGGTCACGTTCTGTGCATCATGGGTGATCAGCATCCTTGCCTCTATCCCCAGGATGCTGCCTGCATCCCCTCCCATCAGCACCGCACCCCCGGTTGTCACAGTGAGAACGAGTCTCCAGACATTGTCAAATGTACTGCAGATTGAAGCATCTGATATGTATGGTGCGTAAAAGGCTTCTGATGAAATAGCGCCGAGATGCACGCCACTGAAGTGACAGCCC
The DNA here is from genome assembly GCF_029834395.1 of Sorex fumeus. NCBI lineage: Eukaryota > Metazoa > Chordata > Mammalia > Eulipotyphla > Soricidae > Sorex > Sorex fumeus. The sequence continues at coordinate 3,841,706 of NW_026606223.1, read as the reverse complement.
TTCGTATGCTCAGAGGGCGGTGGTCTGACTCTCTAAGGAGCCGAATCTGATGGGGTCTTCTTCTTGGCCAGGCTCATCCCGAGGAAATCTCTCTCTCTTGACTTTTCTTTTCTCCAGTCTGAAATCCCAACACCTTTCCTGACAATTCTCTCCAAAAAAGGGTGTAGGGGGAAGGTAAAAATAATGATCATAAAATAAAAAGCACGTAGTTTCAAAATTACATGGCCGTACAACAGCCTGTCCAGCTAATAGAATCATGCACCACAGCTTACGCTGAGACATTGAGTTTCATCTCTTACTTAAATGTATCTGTGTGTTTTAATAGGAACATTCAGCTTTGCTTTTATTAATGCAAAAACATTAAGGCACCAGCCCTCGATCCGAAAGCCTTAAAGGGCTGTTTCCAGCAGAACCTGTCATAAAATGTGCTCTCAAGCGTGTCCCCTTTAAGAGACTCCAGAATTAAATGTTCCCGTATGTGAATTTTATTTTGTACAGCACATTTGCTTTATGGCTACAATTAAGTTAGATGTGCCGATAACAATGTCTGTTTTCCATTTTAAATCGCACATTTCAGACAGTGTGCATTGTTTTATTATCTAATCCACATGCTTTTAATTGCAATTATGGTCTCTTATGAGTCCCCTGGGAGGGCATGATTGCAATTAAAAATGTAATTTAAATGTTAATTAATTACATTCATTTTCTAAACTGGGAAAATTTCATTTATTATTTTCATGTGTTGTGCACTTATCCTAAATGCATTACCTTCTAAATGTTTTTTTTCCTAAATTAAGTGTTATGTTTATAAAACAGGGTGTTTAATATCCTTTAAAAATTTTTGTGAGGGTGTTTGTACAAAATATTACATTAAATTAATTGATTCTGAGCTCTATGCATGAGCTATAGGTTCTCTGTCTAATAAAAGTAATATTGTTGATTTTTTTTGGTTCAAAGATGGCATCAAATATGTTTTTTCCCCATTTATTTTCCGATAGACTTTGATATTAGGAGGCAAGTCTACACTTTTTTTTTTATTACTGTCATTATATTTTTTTAACAAAGGGAGAAAGGTATTGTCACTACAAATGATACAGATCATTAATATGAAAAGGGTTTCCCTTCAGATGAAAACTGCAATCTAGGGGAGAAATTTATAGTTAGATTAATAAGTTACCCTGCCTCTTAGGAATAAATAAGGAGAAACAGAAATAAGCCACAAAGATATGAAGCTTTAAAAATCATTGTACTTTGTAGGGGGAAAAAAATAGATTATTGTGCCCATATCTCAACCAAGTCTAGCCAAGTCTGACAGTTTCCTCCGACTTTGCCTAAAATCTGAGGGTCATTTTAGAAATGAAAAATTTTAAAGTGCCATCCCAGTTAAAACTCTGAATCCTCTCAGTTTGGTTTGTCCCAGTATTTTGAGCAGTGGTCCCAAGAGAACAGAAATGTGTTTCTCTCTGCTCAATTCCATCTATACGCTACCTGCAATCAATTAATAAAACATTTCGAGGATTTCTTTTTTTTCCTTGTGGTTTCTTCTCCAGTTGGCAAAACCTTTCTTTGGCATATATCTTTTCAAAATCTCAGCTATGTCTGAATTCTATTTTTTTTTTAGCTTTAAAATAGTCCAAAGATATTTTAGCAAAATTTGCGTCAATCCGTAATTTTTATCTCATTTCCTGCACTCCATAGACTCCTCTGTGGAGAATGAAGAAAAGAAATAAGAGAGGAAAAATAAAAGATTGGGGTCCTAGAGTATTTGGTTCCTGACAAGTATCCCTGAGGTCTCTGCTCTGGAATCTGGGCTTGGGTAAATAGAACAACATCCTCCGGGTACCACTGTCTCCTGCTGCTGCTAAGTCCTCACCCCCATCCTGGGGCATGAGCCCTCCTGTGATCTCTGTTTAACAAACCAGGCCACTAAGGCTCAGAATGTTCTGGTAACTGGTTCAAGCTTCACTTTGAGGAAGAGGTGGAGCCAGAGTCTGCGTCGACACCAGATTTTTTTTATGTACTGTTCCTTGCGCTTAGTCAGAGCCTGAAGTACTGGCAAACCTTTAGAGAAGTGAGGGGATCGGTCCGCTGTCCATCTCTGTGGGTTAGAATCCACGAGAGGTCACGTCCTGCAGGCTAGCTGTCCCCGGGAGCCTCGGCTTTCTCTTCTGTGCAGTGGGGTAATAACTCACACCAGCATCTGTCTGCTGCAGATGTTGAAGACCCAGTCGGTCTGCCCATCGCGGGGGCACTGCTCGGCCCAGGGACGTGTGACCCACAGCTGAGACTCTTCTTCAGTCCATTTCTGCCTTCCAGATGCTTCCTCGAAATCTAGTTGTATCAAGGAGAAAGAGCAAAGGTGAAGAGTTTGACAAAATCCAGTAAATCGGAACAAACTAAAGTCACCCATGTGTCTGTCCTTCGAAGATTGGTTAGCCAGTCTATGGTATGAGGGAGGCCTGGGGAGAATTCAAAACCATCATAAAGCGTTTTCTAGTGTTCTGAAGTCAGTCAAAGCCACACCCTGCCCCCCTACCCCCCACCCCACACCCCCCCCACACAGTCCCCCACCCCCCACCCCAAACTCCTGGTTAAGTGAAAATAAAAGCTCTAGGAAGAATATTCATGCTGTGTGGAAGGGCTGGCTGGGAGAGAAGCAGGGAGAGATCGTTCCTTTTTTTTTTTTTTAATAGGTGTTGCTTGTTCTGGAAAGAAACACATGAGGATCCACCACAATTGTCAGGGGATTAGAAGAGGGAGGCCGTGTGAAAGCAGTTGGGATTTCAGTGTTAGCCATTCAGCCGTGTACCTGGATCATGCGTTTCTCTACCCCCCACCCCCCTTCGGTTCACCTGGCTTTTTTCGTCGTCAGTAGCACTGTAGCGCTGTCCTCCCATTGTTCATCGATTTGCTTGAGTGGGCACCAGTAATGTCTCACAACAAATTGTGAGACTTGTTACTGTTTTTGGCATATTGAATACGTCAGGGGGAGTTTGCGGGCAAGATACTCTCTGTAGCTTGCCGGGCTCTCTGAGAGGGGTGCAGGAATCGAACCCGGGTCGACTGGGTAGGCCACATGCAAGGCAAATGCCCTACCCGCTGTGCTATTGCTCCAAGCCCGCCATAGTCAGTAAACCTTCAAATTAGACAGGCATGCAAGCATGCATGCGCATGGAGACATACGCACCATTCACATGCACACACACCTACATGAACCCCTGTAAGGGAAAGGATCTAACCCAAAAAGGCAAAATGAGAAGAGGAGAGACATTTCGGGATGTGAGGGGCAGAGCTGGCTTGATTGAGGTATTTTACTGGAGTTAGTGGCTTTTGAGTGTGGGGACCACAGTACCCATGGGCCCAGGGGCAAGGCAGAGAATAGGACCAGGATACAGCGGTACACCCAAACTCGGTCGGGTGGGACCCATGGGGCCTGGAGGGGAAGGTGCCCATGGAGGAGAAGCAAGAAGGAAATAGCCTGCATGGTTTTTAAATCCAGAAGAACAAACTGGTATTATCCCAAGAAACCAAAAAAGCAAGGCTGCCACGCTTAGAGTTTCCGGTGTCTGCAGAAGCCGTCCCACCCTCCTGACCCTGCGGGCTGAACACTCCTCCAGCACTCTGCCTTTTTTTAAAAGCAAAGCTCATCAGAGATGCCAACAGGCTATGGTGCCGGCCCCTCCCTGCTCGCTGACGCCCCTCCTGATTCTTTTTGTTGTTGTTGTTCTTTTTGGGTTTACCAGTGGTTACTCCTGGCTCATGCACTCAGGAATCACTCCTGGCGGTGCTTAAGGGATGCTGGAAATTGAACCCAGGTCAGCTGCATGCAAGGCAAATGTCCTACCCATTGTACTATCACTCCAGCCCACACTTTCTGATTCTTGCTTCTTGCTTCTTTCCCTGGGCAGCTGAGACACTGACCTTGGGCCCTGGATTGTGACAAAGCTTTGTCTGCCCCCAATGGTCAGAGGTGGGTGCACGTGCCTTGGGGACAAACACAGATTTTTTTTCCTTTCAAAACCCAGAAATGGAATGTGGGGAGGTTGGGGCTCAAGAGGGCATAGTGCTCGGTTGTAGACAAACCCAGAGTGACAGCGACTCTTGCTGGGGGTCTCAAACAAAAGGGGTGCAGGAGGTAATACTCAGGTGGTCAGGCATGTACTTTGTTCCACCTGGGGTTCAATCCATAGCACTCAAAAAAGAAAAGGGGGAGATGAAAGGAAAGGAAAGAAAAGAAGGAAGCAAGTTGAATATACGCTTCTATAAATTCGAGAAAGACGATAAGTTCCATAAGCATGAATGGAATAGCAAACCAAAATGGCGCCATGCCCCAAAGCATGGTAGTGGAGGGAATCCTTATCAAAGAAAGTAAGAGTGCTCGGGACACGGTACAACACTAGTTTCCAAGGGTCTGGAAGCAAAGCTGTTCTTTTCACTCCTTCTTTTCTCTTTCACAAATGCCTTTTCACCCTCCAGCTCCACTTTGCTGATATGTAGAGTGAAATGATAAAATGTAGTGTTGGTGTCTGCGGGAAGCCCTACCAAGCTGGATGTAGGAGCCTTCTGCCCTGACCTCTGTGTCTTTAGAATGGTGCTCCCTAGCCAGAGGTCCTTGGGGTCATCCTTGTGGGCATCACTGTCACTGTCCTCCTGTTGTTCATCAATTTGCTCGAGCGGGCCCAGTAACATCTCCAGTGTGAGACTTTGTTGTTACTGTGTTTGGCATATCGAATACGTCACGGGGAGCTTGCCAGGCTTTGCCGTGCGGGCGAGATACTCTCGGTAGCTTGCAGAGCTCTCCGAGAGGGGCGGAGGAATCGAACTCAGGTCGGCCATGTTGGCTGCGTGCAAGGCAAACGCCCTACCACTGTGCTATCGCTCCAGCCCCTTGTGGGCGTATTAGTCTCTTTCTTGGAGGACTCGTGGTCTTACTTCTGAAAACCCTGAGATTCTTTCTCTTGTCTGTATCTCACGGTCCAGCCTCCTCCCTGATCCCCATGGAAGTGACTACCCAGACGTTAGGTGGGGTGCGGCAAGGGTGCTCCTGGCCACAGGGTGGGCCAGGAATGAGTACGGTCAGCTCAGCCACTAGCTGGTGTCCACTGCCGCGGTTCCTCATCCGTGGGCTTCACAGGAGGATGTCCCATCGACTGTGCCCCCGTACCTGCCTTCTGACCTAATTATTGAGTGTGTATTATGTGCTGGCTCTTTGCCAAGTGCCATGTATGGTAGAGGGAATAAAATAGCACCCTATTTGCTTGAGGGTTATTTTCTAGCAAAAGAGATCCAGAGTCAGGGCTGGAGGCGGGGAGGGCATTTGCCTTGCACACGGCAGAGCCGGGTTCGATCCCCGGCATCCCATATGGTCCCCTGAGCACGGCCAGCAATAATTCCTGGGTGCAGAACCATGAGTAACCCCTGAGTATAGCAGGTGTGACCCCCCAAAAAGAGAGAGATCCAGAGTAAATAATAATAATAATAATAATAGTCGATGGAGGGCAAGCTCCGAATTCTTTCTCTCACTTGAGTGAAGCTGGGACAGTGTCTCATTTGCCAAGGCGTCGAAAATCAGATGGGCTGGACACGTAATGCGATTTGGAGATGACCACTGGACTAGAGCCATTACCGACTGGATTCCACGGGACGTCAAAAGATCGCATGGCTGCCCACCTACGAGATGGTCAGACTTCTTTGTCAAGACCCTGAATGAGGGGCCGTAGTGATAGCACAATGGGTAGGGCATTTGCCTTGCATGTGGCCGACCCAGGTTCAATTCCCAGCATCCCATATGGTCCCCTGAGCACTGCCAGGAGGAATTCCTGAGTGCAGAGCCAGGAGGAACCCCTGTGCGTTGCTGGTTATGACCCAAAGGCAGAAAAAAAAAGACTCTGAATGATCGGTTTGAGGCTTTTCATGTTCCTGGAGCGAGCAGACGCCATTGGGCTGCATTAGCAGGCGACAGGGACGAATGGAGACGTTAGTGGCGCCCACTCGAGCAAATTGATGATTAATGGGATGTCAAGTGATCAAGTGCATAATAATAATAATAATAGATAATTCAGAGCATCATATGTACTCCGAGAGACACAGCACACCCCCACCCCTTTAATCCTGGCACTCAGCTTCCCTCCCCGAGTTCATCTCTCCCCCAGCTTCTTCTCCCTCACATGTTGTCCAGCTAAGTTATCCGCTAATTATTTCTCTTGGAAGTCAGATCCTCTTCAGGCTTCCCGGCCTTTCCTCTTCGTCTCAGTCCCGATTTTCCTGTTTTCTGCACCTATTTTCAGCTTCTCGCAAAAAGACCACGAAGAGAACCTCTAGAACCTCTAGAACCTCTAGAACTTTGTTGTTCCCCTCCTCAGAATGACAAGACCGCCGGGAGGTGAAGGGAGAGACGAGGAAAGCATCTGGGAGAAGGTGCCCCAGTCCCCCAGGTGCCAGAAGTGGCTTCCTCCAACCCTTTCTAATTGAGAGTTGCTAGGGAGCATTTGTTATGATTAAAAAAAAAAAATACCCGGGGAGATGAACCCTTGGCCCGGCACCCTCCCCTGGGACCCAGTCACCTTCCTGTTGGAGGCGCTGATCTCTGTTCTTAGCAACCCCTCCCGGCAGGAACTCCCCCGCCCCTCCCCGCCCCGAATTATGCCACAGGTCTCGTATGCCAGGAAAAGCAGAGCCACTATTTTTTTTCTTTTTGGGTCACACCTGGCGATGCGCAGGGGTTCCTCCTGGCTCTGCACTCAGGAATTATCCCTGGCGGTGCTCAGGGGACCATATGGGATGCTGGGAATCGAACCCGGGTCGGCCGCGTGCAAGGCAAACGCCTTACCCGCTGTGCTCTCTCCAGCCCCCAGAGCCACTATTTTTTATGTCTCTTTTTGGGGGGTCAGACCCGGTGGTGCTCACGGGTTACTCATAAGCAGGGCTCAGGGGACCCTTAGGGTGGGCACAATTCGAACCTGGGTTGGCTGCACGCGGTGCCAGCGCCTTAACCCCTGGGCTACCTCTCTGGCCCCCTATTCACAGTTTGCTCAACGCTGCCCTCTCAGTGGGGCCTTTGTGCTTGCACGGGAGCCGCTTCGTGTCTTTCTGTGGCCCGGGCAGCCCAGGTGGGAGGCCTCAGCCCTGAGCCTGGCTCCAGTCTGCCATCCGCAGGAAGAGCTCTGACTTGTGCGCAGATGAGAAGGCAGTAGACACTCCCGGTGGGCTAGAGATTCATCAGAGGCTTTGCAATACTCTCTTGCACACCCCAAGGTGCTGCACCCCAAGGTGCTAACCTTTGCCCAGCTCGGAGTCACGGGACCTAGGCTGGCCCTCCAACTTCACGCAGGGAAGTAGTATTCGAGACTGGATTTTTCATTCCCTTCCCGTCCCTGAGATCCGCCTGATGACTTCCGGGGACCTCTGGCACCTTTGCCACTAGGGACTCCTTCCTCCATAAAAGCATAATAAAAAATCAGATGGCATGACTTCCTCGACCGCAAGACAAACACTCGATGTTTTATGTCTTGGCTTGTTCTCACTAAGGCCAATGTCCCTCCCCTTTCCACTTTCTGGTTTTAAAAAAAGAAAGGAAGATGTCGGGGTGGGCATGTATGTCCTGTGCTCGCTAGAGACGGTCCACGCCAGATTCCCCCTAGATGTGGACCCCAGTGTCACTCACTGATTTTTATGCTGACTCGCTAAGCCTCAGTTTGCTCCTCTGTAAAATGGGGGTGCGAAATGCTCGCCCGGGGCCCCTGCACAGCACAGCACCAGGTACGTGGCGAATCCTCCAGCAGCCTCTGCTTTTGAGACTGAAAGTTGCCTAGATCCCGAGAATTCTCCTTGTTTTGTGACCTACTGAAAGTCAGATGCCACAGACACTACCGCTGGGCTCTTGAAGCGCTGCTTGATTTGTCCTCCTGGTTCCATGACCCAGATCATTTCCATAAATTAACCTCTTTTACCTTCCGTTTCCGCGCTGTCCTGCTGTTCCTCTTCGAGAAGGGGGACCCTCGTGTCCTAGACAAAGCAGACAGCCACACTGCGCTGACTTCAGTGGCAACACTGGGGGGCTTCCCAAGAACGTTTGTTTCCAGCTGATTTTCTAAATCCGTCATCGCCAAAGAGAGGCACGTGGGCCCCCATAGGCTCTTGAATTAGCTGTCGATTTCTCTGCCTGTCACTCAGAGACAGAAAAAGCCGCAGAGGGCTCATCACTCAGGGCACCCCTGCCCAAGCTGGCACGCCTTTGTCACTCTGGACCCCCTTCTCCTAGGTGGCAGTGCCCTTAGTCCAAAGACACCGGCCAGTCTGGGGTTAGCCAAAGCGTTATTTGGGACTGGGCTGGCACGAGAGGGAGAGAAGAATTCCCCACCCCACTGGCCTGTCCTGGCACAATACGGGAGTCCTCTGATTACAAACGACATGTCCGTTTCAGGGACAAATTCACTTAAGGTGGCTACAGAGCGCAGGAAACGCAATCATGCTTTATGAGGTTTGAGAAAACTTAGTCGCCTGAAGGGGCTGGTCATCGGTAGAGCTTGAACATCATCTCAGGATAGAGCCAAACGACACTTAATTTTTCTTTGTGATTTCAGAGACATCCAAATGACCCAAGCAATGAGACACCCAATGAAAGATACAGAATTTGCTATGAGTTTGGATCTCCAGACTTCTTCTTCTTCTTCTTCTTCTTCTTCTTCTTCTTCTTCTTCTTCTTCTTCTTCTTCTTCTTCTTCTTCTTCTTCTTCTTCTTCCTCTTCTTCTTCCCCTTCTTCCCCTTCTTCCCCTTCTTCCCCTTCCCCTTCCCCTTCCCCTTCCCCTTCCTCTTCTTCTTCCTCCTCCTCTTCTTCTTCTTCTTCTTCTTCTTCTTCTTCTTCTTCTTCTTCTTCTTCTTCTTCTTCTTCTTCTTCTTCTTCTTCTTCTTCTTCTTCATAAATATCTTCCAAGAATTCCTATTACACACACTCTTTGAGCTAATCATTTCAGATCCTGAGTTTTTCTTAGACTCTCTGCACAGTGATTCAAAGCCTCCATTCATTAGACGCATAAGCTGTGTGTTTGGTATAATTTTTAGGGCGGGGGACGTGTCAAGCTGCCAGCTGGTTGGACTTTTTTTGTTTGGTTTCTCTTCATCACAGTCCTCAATCTCTCCCTCTGATATGTGTTCTGATCTCAGTGCCTTTTTTTTTGGATGCTTTTTTTTTCTTTTTTTATTAGTGAAACCACCATGAGGTACAGTTATTACCAACCCCTCCAAAGGGATTTCCACTGGAGTGTCTTTTCCTTCTCGGCTCTTTCAAGTAATTCCTCCCAACTCTTACCAGTTCTGTCCTGCTCACCACCGCCGGCCTCAGCTAAACTAAAGGGGAGGAAGGAGTCCTCCTCTGGGTAGAAAGTCACTATCCTCCCGTTGTTCATCGATTTGCTTGAGCGGGCCCAGTAACATCTCCATTGGAGACTTTGTTGTTACTGTGTCTGGCATATCGAATACATCAGGGGGAGCTTGCCAGGCTCTGCCATGCGGGCGAGATACTCTCGGTAGCTTGCTGGGCTCTCAGAGAGGGGCGGAGGAATCGAACTCGGGTCGGCCATGTTGGCTGCATGCAAGGCAAACACCCTACCGCACCACTCACTGACGTTACCGAAGTGCAGGTACTTTGGGTTAATCCCAAAGAGCATGTGGGTTTATAAGTCAAAGAATTCAGGTGCGCTCCAGCCGGTGAACAACCTGTCTGCAGGGTTGGCAAGGCTGCCACCTGCCTGGAGAGCTCAGGTGGCACCCAAGCCATTTGTCTGAGGGCTCAGAGGTGACAGACAGCTGGTGGAGAGTGTGCAGCCTCTCTGAAGCCCTCTCTGTGGCCAGACTCCCCCTCCTAAGGGACCCCATTACCCCACGGCCCCCCATGTCTCTGCAGGGATGTGGGTGTCTGCACCTGAATCCAGTATTTAGTTTAAGTTCAAACCCAATCATCCTAGGGGCCAGAGCAGATAAATGCCAGCTTTTTCATCGTCAAGGTAACGATAACAGATTCAGTAGAATTTACATAGCACTGAAGTCGATTTACATGCTTATTTACTCTGTTGTTCTCTTTTTTAAAAATGAAGTTACCCTAGCAACTGTAATATCACATGATGTTCAGACTAACCGTAATAGAAACACCTCCTGAAAAGAAAATCCACATTTCACCAGATGCATCTTAGAGACGCATCAACTGTCATTTAGAGATTTTGATTCCATTTTAGAAATGATTGGATGAGGTTCATGTAGCCTGGAGTACTTTTACCATTAATTACTTCTCTGACTTCAGAGATGATACCAAGAAAAGTAAAAGGGGGGCAGTGCCAGCGAGAAGGGGGGGACAGGGTCTGGGCTCTCTGTAGAGCCTGTTGATCAAATCATAGTCTGTTTCTGTTAGCACACACACACACACTACCAAATTGCATCTCCCTTTGCCATTTTTGCATGGGGATAGATAGAATTGATTGTCATTCAAACTTTGTTCTAAGTTTAAGAATATCATTTTCCTGGAAGGGTTTCTATCCAAAGTCTACTGCCTCCAAGGACCCACTTTAAGGAAGAAAACACAGTACTTGGTCCTTGTCAGCCCATTTCGGTCTCATTCCTTACACATCCATGGAGCGAAAGAGAGCTTCTCTCAGAGGCATTTGTGGCTGGGTTTGCTCCCATGTTACAATGGATACCTTAGCAAGGAAGAGCAGCGTATTTGCTTCAAAAGGGCCATATGTGTCAATGATCTTCTCCTATGAGCCGCATAAATAAGTGTGATTAGAACAAGGTGCTACCTCTGGCTGAGACGTAAAGTGTCTAGGGACCAGGACTTGGGTCTTGTCGATGAGGGAAATCAGTCTTCACATGTGTGTTCAAACCTCCCAGTGGCAGTACAGTCTCCTAGTCATGGGGCCCGAGCTGATCTTTAGTGTCTTCCCTTCCAGGCTTCTTCTCACCCCACCCACCCCAACCAGCCTCGCTTTGCCATCTGCCTTTTCTGCACACACCCCTCGCGTCTTCACATTGTCGAATCACTTGCTCGCCATCCCAACGGTCACTCTCTGAAATGTCCTAGTTTGTGTGCTGCCCCAGTCAGAGGGGAGATGACCCCAAGTGGGCTCTATGATAATCTTCAAACACCAATGAGCCCCTCACCACTTCCTAGCCACTCGGTCCAGGCTTCCTCTCTCCACGAAAGGCAGAAAGAAGGACTCGTGGTTTCCGTTTCTCACTGATCAAGGGAGAGAGAAAAGAGCCCAGTGTCTCTCCGGAAAACAAATAACTGGAGAACCCGCGGAGTCCACAACGGTGGACAGAGCTTGCGGAAGTGGAACAGGCTTTGACAAATCAGCAGTCCTCAGGAGGGAGGAGGCCTTGCTCTTATTCAGAAGTTGACAGATGACCTGAGACAGCCAGTGTGTGTCTAGAAATCAAAGTTAGAAAAACGGGGTTAAGAAAGTTGCCTAAAAGAACAAAGTAGGTGGAAAGGAGATAGCCCCAAGATATAGACCTCAATTCTCTGACTCTAAACTTGTGGCATTGGGAGCTACGCCTCAGACAGCCCATAACGTCCCAATGTGTAGGTTGTCTGACCTACTTTATTTTCCCCCTTCCTTTTTCCCTGGGTCATGAATTTTGGGTCACACCTGGCAATGCTTAGGGGTTATTGATGCTCTTGGCATTGTTTGGGGGACCATATGGGATGCTGGGAATCGAACCCGGGTCAGCTGTGTGCAAGGAAAATGCCCTCCCTGCTGTACTACCGCTCCAGCCCTTCCCCTTGGTGATCTTCACTATCATTCAAATATAGTTCTAGGAGAACAACTTATCCATCCGCTCATTTATCCAACCATCCATCCATTCATCCACCTGTCTGTCCTTGCAGTCCATCTATCTGTGTATCCATCCAAACATCCATCAGTTCATGCATTCATCCATCCACCTATCCATCCATCTGTCCATGCACCCACCCATCCATATCTCCACCCATCCATGCATCCATACAAATATGCTTCTTTCCATGCGTCCATACATGCTTTCATTTATTCATTCAGTCATTCATTCATCCTTTTCTTTTTCCTCTGCCAAATGTGGCCTAAGGCTTCTGGCTCTGCCATCCAGCAGAACCCACAAGGAGGTCGGCATTTGTCTACAGGGAGTTCCTAGTCCAAATAGACATCAGGCAAATGGTTGCAAATAGCTCACTAAATCCTTATTGAATGGGATGAAGTGAACTTAATAGACTCCATTGAACAGTTTCCAGCAATTCACCAGAACGGTGCACATTTTGCGTATTCCTCTAACTTTGGGTTGTCAGAGGCCTCCGTACTCCCTTTAAAAAAATTGCTGTGGCATCACTTGAACATCCGCGAGGGTTTTCTGTCTACTTTCACCCATAGATGGTTTAAATATGGCAGCCTCTGTCTGCGGTCGATCTGTTTGTCTCTGAAGGCAGCCAAACCCAGGCTCACTCCTTGTGCCAACCCTGTCCCCACATGAGCCATAGACCACAAGTTCCCAAACATGATGATTAGGTAACAGGAGCCCGGAGCTAGCCTGGAGCTTCAGAGCCCTCCCTAGTCAGGGCCAGTGAGCCGTTCCCCAGGCCTCTCCTTGAACTTGGCATGGTTAGCAAGAGGCGTGCAAGCCACGAGTTTCAAACTCATTTGTCATCGTTTCTCCGAGAACAGCATGTACGGGGTTTCTGGAGGCAGAGGCTAGTGACCCCGCCCTGGCTGGGACACAAAAGATCAAGCAAATCAGGGCATTCTCCTGACCTGTCCTCGGCCACCCTTCTCGTTCGTGTGAAAACACTTACAGGAAATTGCAGGCAAGGTTGAGTTTCCTTCGTGAACGTTGCCCATCTCCCAAAGCTCAAGGGTTGCTTTGCAGAATGATAGGAAGAGCAGGAGCCTGTGGAGTTCAGAGTTCCACAAAAGCGGGCAGCCCCTGGGAACATGGGCAACCGCCCGCAAGTCCGGGTCCATATAATCTGCCTGTTCATCTCCCTTCTTCCGGCCTGGCTGATGGGCACCTGCTCACAGAGCACTGAGCAGCCAAGGTCTCGCTTGTTCCTTTAAAGGATCTGAGCAGATTGGGTGAGGAGCGAGTCACATAGTGGTTTCTTTACATCATAAGAAGCAATTCAGCAGGATGGAATTCAAGACTCTGAGCTGTGTATAAGCAGATTCCTCCTGAATGCGTATGCACAGACACAGACACACACACACAGACACACACAGACACACACACACCCACTCAGCTCTCTCATACACTTCTCAGGGGAAGATGATAGACACGAGTCAGCTGCAGGTTCTTGGCCATGCAGAGAAGGCCTTCACGTGACCATATGTCCAGGACAAATTCCCTAACAACAAGGACTGTTGCTGTTGTCCAGCTTGAGACGATGTGAAAGATTGTATTTCTGGTGTATACGTGTACCAGGTTCAGACTCTTTATTCTCCTTCAGTAAGTATTCTCTTTGTTTTCCCGTTGATTATGTACTCTTGCTTTCTGATTCCTCCCTCTGTTTCTCCCTTCTTCATTCCTTCTTTCTCCACTTCAGGAGGATAATTTTATGCTCTGCCATATTGTCTTTTCACCTTCCTAGAGATTTATTATTGCAATAATATGGACGTAAAGTTGCAGGTAGCCTGCAATAACATCCACAATGTGGGGCTTTAGAAGACCCACTGGAAGGCCAGTTTCTATTCACCCCTCTAGGTGACCCCAAGTTTCTGTTTGCCTGCAGTAGAGAGGAGAGCAGCAAGGATATGTTAGCCACTAGACAGGCCTCCCCTACCCAGACAGGAGCTTGGCCTCAAGAGTGACACATGAGGAGGACGAGGCCTTGCTCAGGACACTGGGCGGTAATGCAGGTCGTGCAAGCCTGGGCCCCTTCTGTCTTCCCTCCTCAATGGGGCTCAGCCCCTGACATGTTCTTTTGTGCCTCTCAGATTCTCCGTTTCTCTTCTTCCTGTCCCCACTATATAACAATCTAGCATCGTCAAGGATGCTAGTGAACCATAAGAAAAGATGAAATCCTACAATTTGCAGCCAAGTCCTAGAAGTGGGGGGATGCCTTAAAAAGCCAGATAAGTCAGAGGAGAAGAATGGGTACCAGATGATCTCACTCATCTGCAGAAGAGAGAGAGATAAAACAAGGGGTTCTATAGTTACAGGCAATGACAAACAACCCTTGGCCTTAGATTATAAAGTGGGTTAATAAACAGTGGTAAAGAAGAAAGTGGGTAAAGAAGGAGAGGTGGGGGGGGCCATGGGCAGTAGTGAGATCAAGGGTACATTTGAGTGGGGGTTGCAGTCATTTTGTACATCAATACCATAAACTTGAGCATCCAATAACATTACAACAACAGCCTAAGACATAATAGCACCATAGCACTGTCCTCCCGCTGTTCATGGATTTGCTCGAGCAGGCACCAGTAATGTCTCCATTGCGAGACTTGTTGTTACTATTTTTGGCATATCGAATACACCATGGCGAGCTTGCCAGGCTTTGCCATGTGGGTGGGATACTCTCGGTAGCTTGCCGGGCTCTCCAAGAGGGACAGAGGAATCAAACCCTGGTCAGCCACGTGCAGTGCAAATGCCCTACCCGCTGTGCTATTGCTCCAACCCCCTAAGACGTGATAACCAAATTAAATAAAACAAATAAAAAAATTGATTTTTTTACCAAAATAGATCAGAAGTATAGACTCTATCTCTGTGCATATAGAAACACATAAGGTGTTTGTTCCAAATTTAGAGGTGTTGAACCTAGGCCCCCAAATGAGGGAATCGGTAGTTGTCTGCTTCCTGGCTTGTAAATACTGGCCCCTTTATCAATTGATTCTCTCACTTAAATGAATGTCCATTTTCCCATAAACCGGTTAACGGTTTTAACACCAATTAGTTAATCCCTTGCCTGAATCAGGAATTTTATTTTTAGTGTTGTTTTCCTTGCATCTGTCATCAGAACACAATCATTTCATTGACTCTCATTTTCCTCCCTTTACAGTAGAAACAGAGAGTGGTCCAAGTTGAACATTGCCATGTGGGGTGCCATTTTAATTATCAGAAGGGGGTACCCAACAATGCGGGGAGGGAATATTATATCATACATGCCCCCTTCCCTACAGTGACCATCACAGATTGGACAACTCCCTACCACACGACATTTATTAACTTTATTCCTATGTATTCTGGATTTAAACGGGAGGGGTTCTGGTACCCATTTGTGCTACCCAGACAGAGGTGAATGGATGTGATTTTCCTTTCTAATTTCTTCAGTGGTCTCTTGAATCTCACCACTACAAAAATAGCTACAAGGTGGGCCCCTTTTTCCTTAAGAATCGGGTATTAAACATTTTCCTGCCCACCATGCTTTTCAAACCACTGACTTTTCAAACCTAACCCAAAATAATAATTGCCCAAAGAATATTCTATGCAACAAATCCCAAACCCACCTCAAGCATACTGGAAGCTTCACCAAGTCTTTGAGCAGAGTTTGAAGGAGTTGGGTTAAAGATTTGAGGACCACGGGTTGAGAAAGTTCAGCATCCATGTCACATCTCTCCTTTTCCAAGTGCTCCTGGGTGGACATTTCCACCACCTCGGTGGTTTGGGTGAGGACCAGGATGAGAAACCAAAGTCATCCCATTACTGAAGGTGTTTCTTTCCACCTACCTGCAGATGGTCATGCTCACATCTTTATTCACCATCATATGTCCTTTGTGTGGAGACTTCTCTCCCACTTCTATTTCACCCCTGTCTTGAGGAGGGGAGGGGGGAGAGAGAGAGAGAGAGAGAGAGAGAGAGAGAGAGAGAGAGAGAGAGAGAGGAGCCCTTCAGCAATCTACTTTCATAAATCACTTGGGGTCCAGAGGACCCTTTACGCAATCTAAACATGGAAGCATGTCCTCTCTTGAGGCCAAGGTTGAAAGGCCAAGGTTAAGAAGAGGGGGCCATAGTGATAATGTAACGGATACGGTGCTTGCCTTGCACATGGTCAACCCAAGTTCAATCCCCAGCATCCCATGTGGTCCCCCGAGACACACCAAGAGTGATCCCTGAACACAGAGATAGAATTACGCCCTGAACACTGCCAGGCATATTGTCACCAAAAAAATGACATTTTCTGGGCCAGCTAGAGAGACCCTCCTTGGGTATCATCTCTCCTCCAATTGCTCTTTCTCCTTTCTTCTCTGAGCCCCAGGCCCCTGCCTTTGACTGTGGGTGGCCAAGATGAATTTTAAGCTGTGGAGGGCGCCACCTAGTCAATTTCCTTGGTCCGAGCCTCTTAGGATCCAATAAAGTATCGATATAGGTCAGAGATAATAATCTGACACTTGCTACATGTCTGTGGGGGGCTCGGTGGTCCTCCGGGAAGGAAAATTCCATGGCCACGTAGGGATTGCTGACCTCTGGCTCCAACACAATACCGAGCCAATGCCAGCAACATCCGGATGATTCTCCCCTGCCTCCGTTGCTCTCTGCAAGACGGTGCTTACTTCCGTGCAGGTATCGATTGCGTATAGGTGAGCCCCCCCCACACACACACCATCTGTCATTTCTGATATAATATCATGTTATCGTTTAGAGCCGTAATGGGAGAGGTGTCTGTGCTTAAAGCAAACGGTGTCTCGCGCTGTGATAAATGGCTGACGGGCTTTGTTTCTGCAGCAGTGAGCAGTTGGCCAGCTATTTGCTTTACCTTTTATCCAAGAATAACTGTGTGATGGGTTCTGGGAGCGAACAGGATCATTTTGTCAGATGTGGTTCACGGCGAGCCGGGTGGTCCCAGCCACACAGCTGGGGGATTTTTAGCACCCGACAGGATGTGAACGGAGGGGGTGGGGTGTAAATCTGAAAGGACTTAGGCTGTACATGGCTGCTCGGGGTTGAAAAGTTCTCGGTGCTGTTTTTTAAGGTGAGAGGACAGGAAATGCTGATGGGAAAGAAAGGGGGGTGGTGTGTGTGTGTGTGTGTGTGTGTGTGTGTGTGTGTGTGTGTGTGTGTGTGTTGGGGGGGTGGGATGCTCTTCAGCTCATCCTTGTCTCTGCGAGGCTTGTGTGAGAAGGAGCCTGGGAGGAGATCAGACTGGAATCATCTCGAAGGGGAACTGGAAGTAGAGAATTTGTGAGCAGTCTCTGAGATGTGCCCACTGGCACCCCCAGGGGTGCCCCCCACACCGTCCCAGCTGCCAGACCAGTTCCCCACCTCCTGGCCACCTGCCCCATTTCTGCATCCATCTAGCCCTGCGAGGGGTGACCAGGTCAAGCTCTGTTCTTGCACCCAGAGGGGCTCCAGGCTGCAAGGTGGGCACTGAAGGTGTCTGCGCAGGCAGTGCATCAAGAGGAAGAGCGATGGTGGTGTGCCCGCGGTTCCCTTCTCAAAATTCATGAAAACCGAACCACCCTCCGCCCCCTCCGAACACACCTCTGCTTGGTGCCCAGAGCTGTCATTTCTCTCTGCCGCTCTAAAGGGGAAGGAAGGGCGGGTCGTGAATCATCCCATAAATGGGACAACAGGCTCCTTCCCCAGCTCCCGGACTGCAAGGACGTTCAGAGAAGAGCCTGCCAGAGTCCTTGCCCCTCGCTGGGCACACAGTGAACCGCCACCGCCCCCCGGGTGAGTTGGAGGGTTCACGGGCTCAGGGTGTCCGTGTTTGGCGGGAAAGCGCCCCGCAGCCCGGGATGCAGGCGTGTTAAGCTGTTTTCAGAGTCTGTCCTTTGCTTTGATCTCCCCTGGAACAGGGAAGCTTTTTTGCATGGTGAGTCCATACTTTCTCAACAGTATCATTTTTAATTAATGAAATGCACTTGCCAGGCGATGGGGAAGGTTGGTAGAATAAATAATGGCCGTGAGACAGGAAAAATAAACCCACAAGGCCCGTTAGGGTTTGATGCCAATCAAACGGGAGAACTGGCCCAAATATGTATGCAATTAGAGACAAGCAACCAGATCCATCACACACACACACACACACACACACACACACACACACACAACACACAAGCACATTCAGAAACATCCATGTTCCTATAGAAGTAGTTTGTGTCGAAAGTGATTAGCACTATGTCTTTTCAACAGATGAATATTTTAAAGGTCATGGGCCCAGTGTTCATATATATCAGTGTTCTCCACCATTGCTTCCTAAGGAAACAGGATTGCTCCCATTTTCCAGATGGTAGAGATGAGATGGGGCTTCTCTTTCTAAAACGCCTCCCTCCTGGAAAGAGCAGATTCTCAGCCTCCACCCTGTCTAGTAGGACACCCACATATCAGCATGGGTTTGTTGTACATGCTGTAGAAATGCAAAGGGGTTGGGGGGTGAGAGTGGTGAATAGAAAAAAAATTCCTCTGGAAGAGTCTAGGATCCAGCAGAGATGGAACAAAAAAGATTTCCATGGCTTTCACGGGAGTTCCAGAACAAAGAGATCTAGCCTGAGGATCCTGGGCTATGGGTCCACCCAACCCAGTGGCTGCAAGGGTCAGAGAATGACCTGGGAGAAATGGAGGGTGACAATCTGGGATGGAGGAAAGATGGGGAGCCCACGGTTTTGCCCTCACTGAAAGGTGGTTCTGCTTCGCTCAGCTGACTGTAGAGGTAGAACTATGGCTCCATCTTACCGCATCATTTAACTTCCTGTTTTCTTGGGTGTGGGGGGAGGAGGGGATAGAGCCTTCCTTCCAAGCAATGCTCAGTGGGTCTGTGGACCCCTCCTGAAGATGCCGGAGCTGGCTATGTAGCTGGACTGTGCAGGGCTCCCATCTGGAAGTGCTGCCCTGGCCAGCAGAGCCACAGCCTAGGACGGGGTACCAGGGATCAAACTCCGGACCCTGAGCACGCAGGTTCCATGCTCCAGCCCTGACCTGTGCCCTGGCTTTTTCCCATTGTTCTTAGACAGCAATTCCTTTGTACCAGCTTCTTGACGGTTTTCCGTATCTTTACGATTTGTCAACACAGCCAGACACCACTTAACAACATTCCGGCCGACAGCGTTCCAACAATGTACCCCCGGATCATGGGGTCCATCTACTCAGGCTGGGTGTGCAGGATAGCCCTAGTAGATATTCACCTAGACTGAAATCACCTGCGTCTCTCAGCACACCTTCCTAGCCTTCTCACGCTCTCAGCAATGAATCGTCTCTTCTCCAAACACTGGACATCAAGCCCGGGCAGAATCTCTGGGCTGCCAGATTCCAGCCCGTGTGGTCGGCTGTGACCCCCTTCCCACGCCCCGATGTCACTGCTATCTGCTTGCTTTTCCCCCAAGAGGGCCTTGCCTCCGCTCTCCTCCAAGCAGGTGCAGGCTGATGTGAAGCCCAGGGCTGTAGCTTAGCAGTAGAGCACCTGCCTGGCGAGGGCCCGGGCTCCATCCCCAGCACTGGGGGAAAAAAAAAAAAAAAACACCCCCAGGTTGACAGACTTATTGTCACATTTCTTTCCTTCACACTTGGAGGCTCCCAGGCGGTTCATGTTTTAGAGACAGCTGGTGGGGACAGTTTTTTTAAGGGAAGTTTCTCGAGCCTAATAGCCTAAATATGAATCACAGCTCTGCTTCCTTCTCACTCTGGGATGTGAGAAACAACCACCACCTCTCGCGCTTCATCTATAAAATGGGAACGTTGGGGGAGCTATAAAAAAATAGTCGCCAATCAAAACTCACTCTCGATGAAGCGCTGAGAACAAATACTTAGGGTTTCCACCTGACTAGTGCACAGTGAGCCCTGTAGGGGGACCCATGGTCGGCCTCCCTGTCTTCAACTTCATCCTCTGTCATCTCCCACTTCTGGAGTAGATGGTCCAGTGAGAATAGACACTGGCGCTCTTGGTTTTGTGACTTTGCTTTATCGGGGGGACTGGGGTGTTGAGTGACACCCAGCAGTGCTTGGGGCTTACTCCTGGCTCTGTGCTCAAGGATCACTCCTGGTGGTGCTCAGGGGGAACCATAAACAGTGCCAGGGATCACACCAGTCTGTTTGTATGGGCAGCACCTTAATTTCTGTGCACTCTCTGTCTCTGTCTCTTTGTCTCTGTCTGTATCTCTGTCTGTCTCTCTGTCTCTGTCTCTCTCTCCTTTTCTCTCTCTCTCTCCTTTCCTCCCTCCCTCCCTCCCTCTCTGCAACTCTCTTTTTGAGCTCTGATACTTGGGACCCAGCACGGAGGAGCAATTGCTTTAGAAATGCTCCTGGAATGGCAAAGAGGAAACTTGGAAGAGCAACTGAAATAGGCTGCGCAGACACGAATGGAGGGAGGGGTGCAGCCACGCTTTGCTCATCTCTGTGCGTTTCTCTGGAGGTCCATCTCCCCCGGCCCTGACCCCATTCCGTTAAAACCGGGAAGAGGTCCGAGTGGGAAAATGGTTCAGCTCGCTTCCCAGCCTGGTGTTTCCTTGCAAGCAGATGCCTGAGTAACCAGGCGCCCTGGCACCATGCAGCCCACCCAGTGAAGATGGGCACCGGCAGCTTCACACCCATGGCAGAGGGGCCCAAGCCACAGGGCGGCGCTGGAGGGAGAGGGCGGTGGGTTCGTGGCTCTCTCCTCCTGGGAAAGATGGAAAGTGGAGGAGAAACACTCCCCCCACCCCCACTATCAGGGGGCGCCACTCTTAACAAAGAAATGCTGCCATTCCAAACTGCCGGGACCTTTACAAATAAGAGATGTGCTGTATTTCGAGCTCTATTCAGTATTCATGAGGCTTTGCAGCTTGTTGTAAGGCAAGATGAAAACAATACTCAGTAGATTTTCATAAGTGACACGTAACTGTAAGATTGATAGATGATGCAGTTTTAATGTATGTGAAGTTCAAAACCAACATAAAAGCTGCAAGCTACCCGAACACTGGATTCTAACCCACATTTTGTTCCCCTGATAAGGCCCAGCTTCCCCTAACACACGTACGCACACTCTTCTGCATCTCTGAAATGAAAAGTGGGTATCCGAAAAAGGGGCGAATCTCTCCTTAACCTCCGAGGACAAGGTGTCAGGGTGTTTTCATTGACATAACAGGGGTTTGGGGGCCTCTGATTTCTCCTTCGGATTAATGAGATGAATCATGAATGGTTTAACAGTGCTATTCGCTTTTGCCCATCCATGTAACATGTAAACAATGGTGACGACTCCTGGTTTGGGGTGGGCAGTGGGCAGAGTAGGCTCTCTCTGTGGCTGGCAGTGTCCTGAAAGATCTTCTCTGGACATTTCATAACCAGCTGGTTAATGTGGATTAAGGGCTCATGCAGACACACATGTCCATATAGACATGCATGTACAGTCACATCTCAAATACAAGCTTACACAGACGCACATTCACAATCACATGCTCACACATATTCTCATATATATATATATATATATATGCATATACATGCCCATACAGACACACATACAGACATACAAACATACATGCTGATATAGATGCATTGTATACACAGACACATATGCGTGTAGTCACATGCAAAAACACACACATAGACACACATGCTCATACAGATACACATTTTCATATAAACTCATGCACATATTTGATATATGTGCAGCCGCATGGACACGCATGATCATACATACACATGCAGACCCATGTGCTCATATAGACTCATGCATGCATTAAAGCATATGTGCGCATACAGACAGGCACATACTGACACATGTGCATGCATGCTCATACAGACACACATGCTCATGTACACACAGACCCATGCAAGCAC